>NW_026942308.1:429649-554887 GCF_024139115.2 Armigeres subalbatus
TAGTCCAATGGACAGTAAAATGACCAGAAGTGGTACAACAGTTCAAGAAGATTCAAAATGTCCATCTGAGATGTCGCTAACAAGTTCAATGTAGGCTGGTTTTGTGCAGAAAACCATGAAGTGCTAGGTTATATGGTTACAAGGCAAAAAACCAAACCGAAATGAAAATCGAAACGCCACTGCAAAAACACGCACCGGAAACTTTACATGAAGTTGATCACCAAATCATGTTGCATCGTGATACCTACATACTTCAAGGCTGACTTCCGTCAACTTCCTGGCAAGAATATTTCGTTGCGATATTCCGAGGATGTCCAAACGAAAAGTTATCAAAATTTTCAAAGAAGGCAGATGATTTGCGGATGGTAAGTAAGCGCTTCCTGCACTACTTCCGGAAGAATCAACGCGTGATTTACACCGAAGAGTGCCCGAAGCGTATTTTACCATTTATAGGAAAATACAAAGTATCAATTTGTTTGGCCTCATCTGGCGTCCCGCCACTACGCTCGAAAGTGTTGGAGGTACTGAGCTAACGGAGTTAAATTTGTGCCAAAATATATGAACGCACAAAATTTACTGAACTTCACCCATTAAAATTCTGCAATTGTGAAGACAAAACTTCGCAAATATCCCAAAATTAGTAAAATAGAGCTGAGTTGAAGAAAATTTGGGTAAACAACAAAACACTGGGAAAATCGATTGTACAAAATTTGATAGGTGAAGAAAGGAATATGGTGCATTCGGAATGGGTATGAAATCGAATAAAACAAATGTTGTAAATCATAACTCATTGAAAGTTTTTCGTTCCCTGTAAGAAAATCCTGATAATCGGTTTGATTTTGGTGAGTAAATATGTGTGTGGCATTTTATCGAATACACCTTTACACAACAAAAGTCATTTGCAATCTTGTGCCTTATACGAAACATGCAGGGACTGTCAAAATAAAATACTGCTCAGTTGAGCTGGTTTTGCAACGTTTCAAAACATTGTCGTAAAAGTAAAGAATCGATGAGTTATTAATACTCAACTTATCTGTTTTGTTTGAAACACTTTGAATTCCAAATCACCAAAGGTCAGATGCGTGGATATTGCAACGCCGTAATTTATTAAACACACAGCTATTTGAAAGATGTTGCACGCACTGCTTGGGAGCTAGAAGTGAGGAATGAGACATTTCACATCACATAAGAAATTAAAAGTGAGAAGTAGAAAGTGAATATAGAAGTGAGAAGTAAAAATGAGAAGTTATAAGTGCAAAGTGAGAAGTAAGAAGTAGGAAATAATAATTGAAAAGTAAGAAGGAGAAGGAGAAGGAAAAGAGAAGAGCAAGAAGTGTAAAGTAATAGTGAGAGTTAGACTTCAGATATGCAAAGTGAGAAGTGAAAAGGAACAGTGAGAAAAGAAGTTAAAAGATCATATTATGAAGTGAAAATGAGAAGTAAGATGTAAGAAGTGAGAAATGAAGTAAATAATCGTAGGAGAAGTGGAAAGAGGAAGGAAGAAGACAAGCAAGAAGGAGAAATGAGAAGTGAGAAGTAGGAAGGAGAAGTGAGACAGGAGAAGGATGAAAGAGAAGGAGAAGGAAGAAGTGAGACATGACAAGTGAAAAGTAAGAAACTGAGGAGTAAGAAGTGAGAAAGGATATGACAAGTAAGATGTGGGAATTGAAAATTGTTTAATTAATCCTTATACCTTTTTTTCTCACATCTGTTTCTGTTTTTCTGCCCTCCTTTTCATTGTTATTATTTCCTTCATCCTTATTCTGTCTCTTCCATTCTTTCTTTCATCCTTATTCTTCCTCTTCCTTCATCTATATCCAATTTCTCTTCATTTTTCCCTTTTTATTCTTATCTTTCTTCTAGCTTCTTCCTTCTTCATTCTTCCACCTTTATTCTTCATTCTTTCTTTTTCTTCTTCCTTCTTCCCTTTTTCTTAATCTTTATTCCATCTTTTTTCTTCTTCCTTATACTTCTCTTCACTCATTTTTTCTTTCTTTTTCTGTCTTTTCTTGCATATCGTCTTATATCTCCAGTCACTTTCACTTCTCAACACTTCACTTTTCACTGCTCACTACTCACTTCTTATTTCTCATTTCGCAACTATCACATCTCACTACTCATTACTGACTTCCCAAGTAACATTTTAAGTTTTATAACGATCATGAGGCTCTCCTTGGCGTGCGGTAAGACGCGCGGCTACAAAGCAAGACTATGCTGAGGGTGGTTGTCTGATTCCCGGTGCCGGTCTAGGAAATTTTCGGATTGAAATTGTCTTGACTTCCCTGGGCATAAAAGTATCATCGTGCTAGCCTTCATGATATACGAATGCAAAATGGTAACCTGACTTAGAAACCCCGCAGTTAATAACTGTGGAAGTGTTACGAACACTGAGCTGCGAGGCAGCCTGTTCCAGTGCGGGATGTAATGCCAATAAGAAGAAGAAGAAGAAGAACGATCATGAATACCATTATACAGATGTGATCGACTTGCGGTTAGCGATAGTTTAGTAAGTCACACCACAGTTGTTGTTACTCACTGAGAAACAAGTGGTGTTGCTTTTGCTGTACACTCTCAAAAATTCCCACTACTCACTTTCACTACTCGCAATCTCATTTTTTCAACTTATTGGCTAAATGGCATCTGGCCAAACGATATTCGACAAATTTATATTTGCCTCCTTAGCTGTGCGGTAAGACGCGCGGCTACAAAGCAAGACCATGCTGAGGGTGGCTGGTTCGATTCTCGGTGCCGTCTAGACAATTTTCGATTGAAACTGTCTCGACTTCCTGGGCATAAAAGTATCATGTGTTAGCTTCATGATATACGAATGCAAAATGGTAAACTTAGGAACCTTAGAAAGTTAACAACTGCGGAAGTGCTTAATGAACACTGTTGCGAGGCGGCTCTGTCCCAGGTGGGGATGTAATGCCAATAAGAATAAGAAGATATTTGGCAAATGGCCTGAAATCGTGTGTTTGCAGGAGCGTGTCATTTGGCAGTAAAGTACTGCGGACCGAAACTGTTTACCCTTGAGATATCAATAAATTAAAGGAGGCTAAAGGTAATTAATGTAGAAATAATTTATCTTGTCCTGTTCAGATACTTGGCAGTTAGCTTTAAGTCATAAAATGGAAAGAAGGCTTTGAAATTAAAACAACAAAAATCAAAACAAATCGCCACCCACCAAACGCGGAGTTTTTGCCGCCATTTTGTTTTCGGCAGAGATTATTGCAACAAAGTAACTGTATTTCTTTGCTAATTGCAAATTATCACACAAGTTAAGAGGAATACAAATCGAAGGGATCGCCTCAAGATGTGTATCGAATTGTTTTACAGTGGTAGTTTAGTCAATCAGACTGTTTCAATTCAAATATTTAATTAAAAAGAGCTGTACGGATTTTGATCCTTTGATTTGAAATCCGTCCACGGTATGTGTTTCGCCTTTGGCTTATTGAAGTCCTTATCTAGGCTCCTTCCCCAGAAGCTTGTTTCATGCTCTTTCCATTGACATTTCCTGTTCCTTCCTTCTCCTTCCATTTCCTTTATCATCAAGTAAATGATGAAAAAGACGTTTTATATTAGGGAGCATGCCAACGTTCTAAAACCTGAAACGTTATGACGCTGGGAGTTCTGCTGTCCCAGAAAAGGTTTAGACTAGACTCCCGTGCTTCTCTGACCAACGGAGCCTGGGGGCAAAGCCTCTATTCTTCCAGGTTCCTAAGCGTGCGAGCGTGGGAGATTCAGGCACTGCGCGTCGTAGCGGATGGTCGTTGAATGACCTGGCGGTCGTTGGTCGATGGTCGTCGAATGACCCGAAGTTCGTTAGTTGGGTCATTCCGGAATTTTCCGGTTGACGGAAGCCACGGCATTGTGGTACGATGCGTGAGAAAATTGGGACGAATAATAGCTGTCGTGGTGGAGCCGTATGACAAATGGCGTTCGTGGTGGTGCCATCCGTCGGTTCGACTCTGGTTGCGAGTTGGTTGTTCGTTCTATTATCTCGTACCTCGACTGACCGCTATCTTCCTTTTTTGCTTTCTTCGTCGAAGCTTCTGGAGCTCATATGTTTAGACAACCGTATTAATTTGCCACCCATTTTTCCAAAGTTCACCGCGTAGACACTAACTTGACAAATTATTTGGCCAACCCGCCAACCATACGCTACGACGCTGGGGATGAAACTTTCTCAAAAGTAGTTCTGCTGCTTCGTTTGTCCTTCATTCCGAAAATGCCTACCATCAGTCTAAATCTATCAGAACATATCCTCGATCTACTCTAATTGTGGTAAAAAAACATCAAATGACCCTTTCCTTTAACAGTTCCAAATTATGCCAAATGTCCGTTATGCCAAATAACACACTTTTGTTGTTGCTTAAAATTACGCCCAATGACCAACTTTTTGTTGCATTTCAAAATTATGCCAAATGGCGTTATGCCAATGACTTTATATAAGGAGATCAGATCAGTTACATGTACGAAAGGGTATGGTTTCGTACATGTAAACTGATTCTGATAACATCGAGTTCACGAGGTGAAAATGCATTGGAAAATTACTTCGACTTAGTGAAGGAAGGCATCGACTTACGGAGGGAAAGCAGTATGGTAGATTCAAGGGACTTTTAATTTCGTCGAGTTTCAATAATGATTACACAGGTTTTAGGAGGGAAGAAGGTTCAAGATGCCGAAAACCTCATTAATAAAGATAATAGGTTCAAGATTTTGTGACAGTATACTAGGTATACAAAAAGTAACAGAGGGGGAGGGGTCTAGAAATCTCAAAAGTAGCGGACGTCATATTTGAATCACATCTAAGGGAAAGTATTTCATTAGGATTTTTTATAATGATAGAAGGTATTAGGGAAGCAGTTATTCAACACCCATTCATCCAATACGTTAAGGTTAAATCCATAATTCGCTCCAATATGAAGTAATGTCGAAAAATTGTGAACCCCTTTCTTCTCACTGAGTATTGTACGTGGATTTACCGACCGTTCGAAATAGTCGCTTCTGAACGGTCGTTGAAATCGCCGTTTTCACCTTCACACCCGTTTTCATAGTAAAATCTGTCAAACTGACAAGTCTGCCACGTGCTTTTGCTGTTTCCTCGACTTCTTTCTTTTTCCGATGTTTTGACATCTGTTTTGATAGATAAGAGCAAACAACAAGGTAATCTACCAAACATTTATTGAGTTTGGCAAACCTTGCTGGAAAAGGAACGTTCTGAAATAGGCAAGTGAACCGACCTTCGAATCCATTGGTCAAGTAAATCCACAATAATGCTTCTTAAATGGATTTTTCTTGTATTAGGCGCAAAGTTGAGGTATCAGCCTTCTGTTTTTAGCGTTTTATATAAAAAGTATTTTGACCGTAAATGAAACATTGCTCGAGCGACCCAACGACCCAGTCAACACAAAATCGTATATGATGTAATATTAAATGTTAAAGATAAGGCGATATACGTACATGTATAAGGGGAAGGGTCTGGTCATTTGGCATAAAGTCATTTGGCATAAGGTCATTTGGCATAAAGGCTATTGGCATAATGGTCTTTGGTATAACTGCAAGAAAAAGTGGGTCATTTGGTATAACGGACATTTGGCATAACGGTCATTTGGCATAATCTCGAACTGTGAAAGGAAAGGGATATTTCATGTAATGTTTAGCGTAGTAAAAGTCGGTTAGGCTTTTTTCTGATAAATTTAGGCTGATGGTAGACATTTTCCGGAAGAACGAAATAAAAACGGCAGCTACTTCCAGAGAGAGATCACATCCATCAATGACTTATTCCGGCACATGCCTACTTTTAAAGTAGGGATTACACCACCATTACTTAATCCGCATGCGCTTAAGACCGGATCAAATCCACCATTTCTTAATCCGTAAGCGCCTAACTTTTAAAAACTCAAGCAAGACACTTGTCGACAGTTACTAAAACCAATCAAATCACATATGAGTTATTGCAAATCAATCTGAATTGTGCTGGGGAAGAGATCACATCTACCATTGATTTATTCCCGGCAAGCGCCTACTTATAAAGAAGGAGTAACATCCACCATTTGCATATGGCAGGGCCTACTTTAAAGAAGGGATCACATCCACCATTGCATTGCCACAATTCAGGCCACACCTACTTTGAAGTACGTAACCGAACGAAGCACATCAGTCCACTTCCTTCATTTAAACACTCAGACGCTCCTTGGAGGTTCTCAATATACGAGATACAGTTGAATTTGCAATCTCAAGCTTATTAGCGATCGATCGGTGGGACGCCTCCGGATTTTGATGGTAGATGCACACATGTTTTTCCCTGACAATTTCTTGTTCTGACGACATGATCACTGTACGAATAACTATGAAACTCTGCAGATGTAAACAATACACTATGAATAAGATTTGCTCAAATTTTCAGGTTTTTACTCATACGGTTTAAATGTTACAGAAGATTTTCTGTGTGCCATTTTTATCGAATACACCCTTTATGTAGTGCACTTATAGCAGAATCTCCTAAAAGAATTGATGGTGTGATGGTTATAGTAAAAAGGTTACAAATCAGAAGGTCCATGGTTCGATTCCTGGTTGGTTTTGTGTTTTTATTTTCATTGTAGCCGCAAGATGTTGCAAATAGGATCCACCGCTTGCGCTTTTTGTATCTCAAAGGAGTTCCAAATACGACGTGTTGTGCATAACTCAGACCTTTACTGCCGCTAACCGCAAGTCGAGCACATCTGTATATGGGCCTCCATATACAGATGTGCTCGACTTGGCAGTTAACATGACAAAATCTGAACAAAATTTGAACATTCAGGTGAGTTGAGTGAGAAGGAAGTGGGAGAGGTGAAGTGAGTAGGGAAAGTAAAGTGAGAAAAGTGGTGTAGATGAACAATGAAGTGGTAAGATGAGACCATGAGTGAGGACAGTGAGTGAAGTGTAAGAAGTGAAGTGAAGTGAGAGTGAAGTGAAAGTGAGGAAGAGTGAGAAAGTGAGTGAAAGGTGATGTTTTGAGAGTGGGAAGTGATGCTGCATTGAAAGTCTTCATGACTTTTATAGAACCAGCATAAAATCAAAATGTTACTGGGGTTGTCATTTCTCACCACTCTCTACCCTTTTAATTCTCACTTCTCGCTACTCTGCCCTCACTTCGAATATCTCATTTTTCATTGTCCACTATTCACATAGCACTTCTCGCTTCACCTAATAAGGGATCAAATTTTACCTTTTCGGCCAAGCCGCATTTCAATAAATGGCCTTTTCGTTCAAACGGTTTTCAACCAAATAAAGCCTGTCCACGTTAAATCTCGGACACCCACCTTCCAATGCGATTTTTAAAAATAATTACAAATAACTGAGAAGATCAATTTACATTGCAGCTGAATCTTTTCGCTTTATGTGACATTTTCAGCATGTTTTAGTTGTCGTCTAAATTGATAAAATGGCAATAAATAATTTGGACATTATCTAAGTGTCCGAAATATAACGTGGACAGGCTTTAAGCCTAAACCGTATTTCTGCATGTTATAAAAAGTGTTTGACATTTGGGAATTAAAAAGCAAATGTGTTCCAGTTCCATATCTCTAAATGTGACAATATGACGGTTCTTGAATCTGGTCTTCCTTCCTTTGGCAGTTTAAGAAGTTCTGCTCACTACTTTTTAACCCCAGTAGCTAATACAGTCAAACCTCCATGAGAAGATATTGAAGGGACAAACGACTCATACAAACAGATATGACACGCGAGAATATCATATATAAAGAATCTATTTTCATCTTCTTCTTCTTCTTCCGCGTAACTCGAAAATGGCTGGACGGATTTTAGTCATTTCTTCAGCAGATATGATATTTATCGTTTCCGACGGGTTTATATGATGTTTCCTTATGCAAAAATTACGCGTAAGGTTGAGTAAATCATGAAAAACTAAAATTAAAATTCACATGGAAATTGCGCATGGGCAGTTTCGCCCAGAGCATTAGTGATTAATCATAGATTTAATCATGATTTATGAATAATGGGTCATTTATTCATTATTCATTAATCATAATCATACAAAAAATATGCTTTATTCATCAATCACTAATCCTTAATCATAGAATTATACATTTAGTCATTAATCACTTATCATATTCATAATTGTTTTGAGTCTATTCATCAATCAACAATCTTAATCATTGCATGCATTGCTTTTATTCATTAATCTTCAATCATAACCATACGACTTCTATACCATTTAAAAACTCAATTTGGTAGTCTTAAGATTTCTTGATTATGGATCATTATTAAAATCATTCAATTTGATTATTCATAAACATTAATCATTAATCATATCTCTCGTTAATCATTAATCATGCTAAAATTGTGTCAATGGTTAATCACGATCGGTATTCGTTAATCATACTCCAATCGTTTTATTGATTAATCATAATCGTTAGTCATTGTCAAAAATGAACTGATCATTAATCATAATCATTATTCATTGTCAAAAATGAATCATTAATCATAATCTATAATCATAGAGTTGAATGATTTAATCACAACCAAGTTAATCATTCATTGGAAGGTTTATTCATTAACGCTCTGCGCCTACTATGCAGGACAACGTCTGCCGACCCGACTAATATCATATATATAGAATATCAAAATCATTCTAAATTTCAGCAGGTAAGTTCTTCTGTATTTTTGCATTAGTTTTTGCTCGTAACCATGCTAAGCATTTACATTTTATTAGAAGAAATGGATAATTTATATGCATTCACACTATGTATACACTCACAGATCAAGCTTCAGGAATTGTTACAAAGTTCGGGTGAAACCAACATAGAAAATGGATAAGAGTGCGCAGGATGCCTTTATTGGGGGTGATCTGACTTGCCAATGTCCCCAAGTCAACCTACTTGGATTTTTGTATGGAATTTATGCTCGTTTGTTTACAATTTGCACTTAAAAAAACTAACACCCCCCCCCCGGCGGGTTTTTCCAATCTACTGGCGAAGTCGTTTAACCTATACATATGAAAGGGCCTTGGGAGTGCGTGCCCGCCGAACAAAAGGTATCTATGTCAGGGTTATGCTGAGTATGCAGTACCAGGTAATAGCAATGTTCTGAATCGTTTTGAATGAAGTACTGTAGAATAAAATTCTTACAATTTTGAAAATAATATGAGAAACTTAGCAATGAAATCAAAATTGAACCAGAAATGCGATCTATGATGCAATACACGCTTGAGAAAACAAAAAAACACCTACCTTAAGATAATTGATATTCCTCACTAATCACTAGATTCAATCAGACTTTTATGTTCCAGGTACGCAGTGTTTTACGTCATTTGTGGCCCGTAATCTGCAACAAAAGAAATCGATATTATAAAAAGAGTCATTGTCTTGATTTTATGGTTTTCCAATTTAATGATTGATTGATTGCTAAAACATCCAGTTCTAGATAAATCGTTATTTCCTAAGATCAATCTTCGAGAAGCGACATGTGCTGTGAATAAGTATCTGGCGGGGTAGTCATAAAAAGCTTCTTCATCACAACCCAGCCAGAGGAAAGTGAAACGATAGTGCAACGCATTCTTCTAGGTAAGTATCCTCAGTTGACCCCCCGAACCGGACTTGCCCGGGAGGATGCGCGTCGCGTCGTCTACTGCAGCAGTCAATTTGCAGATTTATCATCGGAATCACCATAAATACGATCCACTATCCTTCCACTCTTCGAGTCGGTTCGGTGTGGCCGTTCATCAGTGGTGCCAACGGCACTACCATTTTTGTATCTTTCGAGGTCATCAAGCACGACACGGACGAAGTGTTTTTGAACCATCTTCGGTTGGCTGCGGCGGTCGGTCGGTAACTTTATCGAGCATCCCGGAATCCACTGATGACGGCAGGGAAGGATATACGAAGAATCGTTCGTTATCCATTGCATCCATTGTACTCAGCGCCAGTGGTTCTTAAGCCTTGTCATGGGTGGTGATTTAATTTTTTTTGGAAGTCCTTTCTCTTTTAGGTGATTATTACAGAAATTATGTTTCAAAACAATAAATCTGAACCATTCCTCTGATTTGTCAGCGACTTCCTTAGGTAATACTGTTACCGTTAACTGCTGACAAAAAAAAACGCAAAAAAAAAAACAAATGAGTTCAATTTCTTATTACGCGTTTGTTTTAGGAATGAATTTGATAGCAATGAAGTGAAGAACAGAAAAAAGGGTATTTTCAAATTCTTACATTAACAAAAAACACACAGATAGAAAAAGTTGTTGAAATTTACACGAAAGTGATGTACATAAAGGGAATGCCAAAAAGAGCGTAAATTTAAACTACATTATCGCCCGAATGTATGCGATTTGCATTGCATTATGTCACTTTTTATATGATGTATGCTATAGAAACTGACATAATGCTATAAAAATTGCATACATTTAGGGTGTCCTTGTTAGAAAATATCCATGTGCTCCCAAAACAGTGTAACTTTCCATGTCTTTATTTTTTACCCGCTTCTTTGTTTTCATTATTTTTTTTCTGTTTGTCAGCAAATATATTGTGTACGTCTTACTTCGCACGTAACATTTGTGCACAAAGCATCACCTTCACAAAAAAAATAATGAAAACAAAGAATCGAACCCAGCCACCCTCAGCATGGTCTTGCTTTGTAGCCGCGCGTCTTACCGCACGGCTAAGGAGGGCCCAAGTAATATACATTTATAAATAACATAACATCTTATTTATGTTCTTTGAACTGTATCACTCATCTTATACAAACAGATTTGTTTCAAAAGTCGCCCTTGCAAATCCTAAAATTATAAGACGTTATCCGAGCTTTTAGAACGTGAACAGTTTGAGAAGTGCTGTCCACTATCTACGCAACGGAACTAAAACAGTGCCGATTCATGTGGCCCGTTGAATTAAAAAACATCAACAACACAAAGCTCAACGGTTGGTCAGTTGTTATTGGTCATTAACTGCCACCTACCTTCCTCCATCCAGCCGAAAGATACTCTGCGGTATGTAGATAGAGGTTGACGACTCGTACGTGAGAGGAAGTGCTATCTCAAGTACACAATACCAAATTCGTCAGCTCGCGGATTCGACCCGGCTGGTTGTTGGGTGCAAAATTCTCCGTAAGTAACAATAGCCACTGCGTCACGACTGCCACCATAATTCATCGAGTAATTTAATTGCATCTTCGGGCTCAACCGACGAACCCGCTTCTGGATGAGCCATATAATTGCCCGGATGGGATGCACTTAAGATGTCTGGCGTAATCAATTAGGGTTTTGACAACCGGGAAGCAGCCGAACGCCTCAGTAGGACCCAAATATATTGGGTAAAGAACGGAATTGAAGCCATCCAGGCATTCTCGGACATCTAGCAAATGTTATTGATTGCCCATATATCGAAAAATCATATCTTCGACGCAGGCGCACATTTGAACCGCTTTGAACCGGTCAATCGACAGAAGCGAAGAACCACTCGTCGCCTCAGATTGGTAGACACATAAAACCACTTCTGGAAAAGGAGGTTACCTTCCCGACGCCTTTTAAGGAGTCGTCAATGATCTATCCATGTTGGCTGGGTCGGTGACGCCGCGCGCACGAGCTAGAATAATCGTCTCCGCCGCGAGAACGAAACCGAGTGGGGAGCGCTGATGTTTGCTGGATGATAAGATTGCGGTAATGAAGCAAAAACGAACAAACGTTTGAGCGGATGTTTGTATAGCAAAAAAATTGAGGAACTATGGCCCAAATTGATTGCACTTCAAGTAAGATGTGCATGACGATTTCGATTTTAGCATGTCATTGCGGCGATAATAATTGTATTTTGGTGAACTTAATTTAAGAATTCTTCGAATAATTTGGACCTTGCAATGCAATCGTGATCCACGGGGAAAAAAGCATAGTCAAACTCAATTAGCTGAAGTACAAAACTCAATCACAAAACCGTAGAATCGTGCAGGCTACTGATTATAATTTGATAGATTGTAATGTGCAGGAAACTTTGTATGGAAAATCACATCTGAAAATCTGATAAATTGCGTCTTTAATTGGGCGAAATGACGGCATTGGCAGGTTTTGTTCCATTTATGGGGGGGGGGGGGTTGTTGACCAAATTTTATAAAATTTGGTAACAATATTCTTTAATATGCAAAGAATGCTCAGGCCAAATTTGAGCATAATTAGTTATAGAAAACCCCAATGACAATAAGCTGACAATAAAGCCGTCATTTCCTCTAATTGATTCATCACCAAAGTCAATAACGAATGCTACATTTATATGAGAAAAATCTTGACTCCCTAGTTTTCAAACATAATGTTTTAAAGTGATGCCCATGAAAAAATAAATAAGAATAGTGACGTAAAATGACCGATCGTCACAAACAGAAGACTTGCGTAGGGGCGATGGTTTTAAATGGATCGATCAGCTAATACGAGCCACAGCAATTTCTTATGTCGAATTCGTTTTTAAACCTGGGTCAGTGCCAACCCGAACCCTGAATAAAAAAACATTTTCAGTTCCATCTGTCATTGGATATGTTGGTGTGCGTAGCATCGTGTTTGTTTTGATTCGAAACATATGATCCAGGACATCCAGTGCACTGGCAGTGCGTTGGCCTAATCAGATCATGATAAATAAATATGTTTAAGTGCGTGAACTGATTTTTGCGGATAGTGGAATTTACTTTTGGGTGTATATAAATAGGGGAACTGCTCCTGGAATTCATCTCATGGCTCCGATATTCATCCCATCAAAAACAAAGCAATGTAAAGGAATTTGGATTGTTTATTATTTTTGCGATTTTTTTCAGCAGGGAGCACGCATGTTGACAAAAAGAAGCGACAAAATTGGTTCTGTATTTCTTTGTTTCGCGATGAGATGAATATTCAGTGCGATGGAGATTGGGACAGTTCGCCTACTATGCGTTATATTCAATAATCCCGTGCACATTTTTATACCAAGAATTCCGCATAGAATTCATGTAAAAGAGATTTTCCATTCTACAAAAATTCATCTATTTCTGCTAAAGTTTTCGGAGAACACTCAGAAGCATGTAATAAAAATTCTCCAAGATTCGCTAATTTTTTTTCCTCGCTACCTCTCCTGATGAAGGTAGCCTCAAAGCTCAGGAAAATTTTCCACCAGATTTTGGGCCCCGTGCATTTTCAATTTTCAAGAATCTCCCGGAGGAATTGCTCAAGGTACTTCCGGGGGAATTTATGTACGAACCTTGCTGAGCAATTCCTGAAGGAAACTTCGAGTTAGTTCCTGTATTCCAGAAGGATTTCCTGAAGGAATAATGTTGTAGGAATTTTCAAATTAATTCCTGGAGCAACTTCCAGAAAAAATCCTGGAACAGTCTTCAAAGATCTTCCTAGAAGAATTTCCAAAGGAATTCATCTTCAAAGGATCCCTTGGAAAAAAATTGGAGGAATGCCTGAAAGATATCGCCAACAATTCAAGAAATAATTACTGAAAGAATTTCTGAAGTAATTTCTGGCAGAATTCCCGAAGAAAATTCTGAAACGCATGAAAGAGTTTTTGGAAGAATTTCAAAAGAAAGAATTTCTGAAGTAATTTCTGCATAAGAAATAATTCTATTCGGTATTCCTCAAATATATTTTTCTGACTATTCTTAGCGGATTTTGTGAACGGGTTTCAAGAGGAATATTCAAACTACACAATTCCATCCACCGACCTTATTTAGGACAGAATCTGTGAGGAAAACCTGGATGAACTTATGTATACATCCTAACAATTATTTAAAAAAAATGAATCTAGACAACAGTACCGGATCAATTTCATTTAAAACTACAATAACAAATATCACAAAATTCTCGAAAAAAAAGATTTTCACCGCGCATTTCATTTTAATAAACAGACAGTTTCGTTTCTCCCTTCTGCTTGTTCATTCCATCCAGTCCCACCCACCCACGTGGTTTTGACAGTTGAAATACAGTTGTATTGGTGAACCCGGTGCGAAACCGTGAAACAACACAGTGCGAACCCGACAGCTTTGGGGTTGGAACTAGTGCGAACCTAGTTCCAACCTGAGCGAATAAAAAAACACTTTGACAGCACTTAGGTTGGAACTTTTTAAAAACGAATTCGACATTAATTACTAGCTAAGAAGTATTCCTTTGTATTTCTTTTTTTATCCCATTATTGTTTGCTATTTGAAAATTGTACAGATCGGACTATGGGATTAGAAGTTATGGTCAAAATACTATTTCTTATGCGCAAAACACGCTAAAACCAGTAACTCTTGTAGAGAATAAGGCTTGATCAATAAATACAACATTATTCAAATTGATACATTATTTCGTTCAACAATAAATAATAAATTAATCCGCCACTCTATGGTATTTTCGGTGTTTGCATCACAATTTCTAGAAATTCGACTAAATGGATCATGGTAGGCGGGGTTAAGTATAACAAACAACACATAACCGTTGCCAACGCCAAACTGTATAAAAGGCGGGTGTCAACGGGGCCAGAGGTCATTCTTACAACGGATGGCATGACGAACGGATCAAGTTTGAAGAAAAGGAGAATATCAAGAACAGATTATCAAGAATCCATAATTAAAGAGGAACAAGACTTATCAAGAGACTCCAAACCTCTGGCATTTTGTGAATCAAGAACCAGAAATCACGACAATGGCGTGGACGGTAGCAGAACTTTAGCTCCCAATCGGTAGGTATCAGAAGAACGCGAAATGTAGAAAATAGCTGTACTGTAGACGAGGCAGTATTCAGCATCTAGAATTGATCTCTGATAGCTAAGGTAGAGTATCAGGAGTACTGAACAGTACATAACACGGAGCTGTAGTCGAGGCAGCATCCGATGAATCAATTGACTTCTGATAGATGAATCAGAGTAATAAGAAATGACACTTTGGAACTGCAGTCGAGGCAGGGCACTTTAGAAAGTGATATTTGCGTGTAAAGCCAATAATGAAACATACCTTTTGCTGTAGTGCCCTCAAATATCGCGAGGTGCAACAGCAAGCAACCATTTTGGATTATGAAATTTGGATGAACGTGATGGTTTTGCGGAACATAAAAAAAGAATGAGTTTAAGTTTTATTTCATGTTATTTCGTGAACCCTGCTAGCTCAATATTCTGGAAATTGAAATTATGCACAGATCTACAGTATCAAATATCATCAGAAAGTGTGCAATGAAAGGTAAAAAAAGTTTTCCACTATGTCATATTTGAAACAAATTAAGTTAAAATTCTATTGAACATTGGAAATGTTTGAATCATATTCGACATAATTTTCAACTGTATTCATGATTTTTTTTTTCAGATTGAGATTAAATTGTATTTAATTTGATAATATTTGAAATTGAGTTGAAATACAATTTTATTCTATTTAAGATGAATTAAATTTCGTATTGAACAAAAGCGTAGGATTACAATTTCAAAGATGGTGAGTTCGATTCTTTGACCGATCTAAAAAGCTTTCGGTGAGAATTTTTTTGATGTCCGGGACATAGTATATTCATGGTATTTGGCACACTAAATGCATATTCAAACAATGGCAGGCATAAAACAGATATCAAATATTAACTATGGAAATGCATATAGAACAGTTAGTTGAAAACCAGCCAAATGAACATAGAACAGATCTATTAAACAGAAAATCAGATTGTATTAAACTTGAATTTGACTAGAGTTGGATTAATGTAAACAAAAATAACTAAGGATTTATTTTAAGTTTAGTAATGAAGAAGTTCATTTGGATTTTAATTTCGACTTTAATCAAGATTGGAATAGATTACAAATTGTTGTGATTCAATATTGATTTTTTTGGGTTCAAATTTTAAAATGGATTGGATTGAACCATATTTGTATTGCAGATTTGGATTGGATTTAAAATAGATTAAAATTAAATTAGACTTGAACTTGATTTGGCATGAATTATTCTGAATTAAAAAAAAAAAAGAAACATTTTTAAATTAGACTAGTTTTACGACGGAAACGCTTGAATTACGATTTTATTCTCTTGAAAATGGATTTAATCTAGACTATATTTGTATTCATTTCTATTCAAATTTAATTGGAAACAATTTTAATTAGTATTAAAAATGGAATGGTTCTGTGTTGGTTTAGTATTAGAATTCGAATGGAGTTCAACTAATTAAAGATTAAGTTGATTTACTTGGACTTGGATAAGATTCGAACAGGATTTATGTTGCATCGGATAGGGATTTGGATAAGGATCGAAATGAAATTGAATTGCACTTCTACATTTGGAATGAATTTAAAAGGCTTTTGGTTTAAATCCAATTGTATTGGTTTAATTTTAGGATTGGAGTTTAATTGTATCAGAATCAGCAGCAATAAGTGAATAATACATCTTTAAGAGCATCAAGGTTATAGAATTTAACACCCAGTGACAATACCATTGCTTTATGTTGTGTTTAACCTGCTATTCTCCGTTTTAAAATGCCGAGTCACGGAAAAATTTAAGTTGAAACTTGATAAAATGTAAATATGGGAATAGCAGAAATTTCGTTTGGTGTTTTTGGAAGAAAAATAGTGATTTAAAAAAATACAAGTATAATGTAAATAGATGATCGCCTGGGCTTAGTTTGAGCTTATTAGTGCTTTTACAATGATTTCAAATTTATTGACACTGAATTGCGTTTGAGGCTTTCCATAATACAGAATTTTAATACGATCGGTCCATGTAATTTTGACTGTTACGCTATCGTTTGTAATAAAAAACGAAGTAGGGCTTGACGACCCAATTGATAAATTGTAGCTGAAAAAAAAAACAGAAATCACGCAAATTTATGAAAAACAGAGGTATTTGAGGGATAAGGAATCAAGTATAAAGTGAATAAATATTTTTTACAATTGGAGGCAATTAGGCAAACGAATTGGATTGCAAATAAGTAAAATTAAATTACAATTGCTTTGTACTATATTTTTTTGAAAATTTATTGAGCTTTATGGAAACGGATTAAAAAAAAATACATTTAAATTTGAAAGAATTGTATTAAATTGATTTTGATTGAATGAAACATATTTTGAATATTTATTGTACCTTAATTGAAATTCGATTGAATTTGCACAACACTAAGATTTGGTATTGGATTGTATTTGATTTCGATTGGATTCGGATGGAACATGAACTAAAATTGGAATTGTCCAATTTGATTTAGAATTGAATAAGGAGTACAATTGGATTTATAATTATTCCAAATTGTATTATTATGGGATTAGATTAAGATTGGTTTTATTTTTAATGGGATTTAGATAGAAAAAATATTGTTCTTGAGTTGAACTTGGGCTCATTTTGAATTGAGTTAAAAAATGGTATACTTTTAGATTGCTTTTGGATTGACTTCGAATTGTTTTAAATGTGAATTAAACTTGAATGAAATAAAGAATGGAATTGGTATTTAACTGACTTTGTTTTTTTTGTAATCAGATAGGATTTGGATAGCACTCACAATTGCTAAGCTTTAAACATTCTACGGTAAACTTTTAAACAGAAATGACAAGGGTAGACATTTCTTTTGACATTCATTCTACCAAGTAATAAGAGAAAACATTAACACGACAGTGGCAGGAGCAAGCATAGAAAGGGCGAAAATAGTCAGATTATTTTTCAACCCCTACAAATATTATAAACATAAAAAATTTGACCTTGTATGATCAAATTTTAGTTGATAGTACTTATTTGATAATTCCTCGTAATTAGGACTTATAAATCAGTACCTTCAGTCATCACACTTCTATAGCTTTGAGCCACAGTCAATTAAACTCAACTCTATGCTGTTTAAGATAATTACAACGGAGTTCGTCATTCAAATACACTGAGTTTTCAATATATATGTTTATAATACAAACAATATTCAGTAAAAATGAATTCCAATTTTCCGCAGACTTTGTATTAAAGAGTAGAGGATGAGAGTATTGTAGAGAATAAGGCTTGATCAATAAATACAACATTATTCAAATTGATACATTATTTCGTTCAACAATAAATAATAAATTAATCCGCCACTCTATGGTATTTTCGGTGTTTGCATCACAATTTCTAGAAATTCGACTAAATGGATCATGGTAGGCGGGGTTAAGTATAACAAACAACACATAACCGTTGCCAACGCCAAACTGTATAAAAGGCGGGTGTCAACGGGGCCAGAGGTCATTCTTACAACGGATGGCATGACGAACGGATCAAGTTTGAAGAAAAGGAGAATATCAAGAACAGATTATCAAGAATCCATAATTAAAAGAGGAACAAGACTTATCAAGAGACTCCAAACCTCTGGCATTTTGTGAATCAAGAACCAGAAATCACGACAACTCTAATTTTTATTATTATTTTTTGACACGAGAAACGCACCAACACCGCTAGGTGGATCAAGCAGGGTTTTTCTTCTTTTTCTGCCTTATTCTGCCTTATACAATCTGTAATTGTCGATGACATTTGATATTCTATTAAGACTTCACTAGTCACGAATTCACATTTTTTAATATTCATAGAAAAAAAAACCTGACAGCAGAATATATGACGTTTTTCAATAGACGAGTTTGTACAATCCCATTTAATTCGACTTACTTAAGTCGAGTCAAGTACGAGACAGTGAAGACGACCTTACTGTTGAGGTCGAAATACGTATCTGTCAAGGTACAAATAAAAAGTTAGAAAAACGTTTGCCTTCTTTTGGATAGAAATGGATCACAATCATAGTCTTTTTACCCCCGGGTGTCAATTGTGCGGTACATTAATTACGTAAAGAATTGTTCCTTTTTTTGCAACTTCATGTTAATATGAAGTGTAAGAAAATGACAAGCCCTCACGTAATTAGCATGGTCTTTTTAAACTCCAGGAATCCAAATTTAAGGAGAACTTGTGTTGAACTCCTCTTTAATAGTATGACAAAATTAGTGCTCGGTTTGTCCCAAACTTCAATGAGGAGTTCTTGCCTATTACGAAATAAAAATTATGAGAAAGTCAAGATTCTTGATTTTCTAGAAAAATCGAACGTAAAAAATACCAAGTTTGAAACAGAAAGTTACCGTCCAACTATCAATAAGACACCAAAAGGGTGATAATGGCAATTTGATAGTAATTTACGTTGTAATTCGTTTTTCAAAATGTCCCGCACGCATGGCGGTACTTGTTATGTGCAACTGTACATAATAACTATGATAAGATAAGTTAAGACTGATTTCAAAATTCAGCTGAAGTAGCTCATAGCATGGACATGAATCCCACTTTGTTCTTGCCAAGAAGGGTGCCTTATGTATTGATGCCTCACGTCACGCACCCATAAAAATGCTCAACAGAAAGTATTGATGCTGTTATGCTTGACAACTTAACGTCAAGTTAACGGAATAAGATTTTAAAAAAAATACAGACGTTGAGCGTATTCGAAAAAAAAATAAATTTAATATAACGGTCGCCATTGCGCATTATTATCTCAGGTACCCCCAGAGACCAGCAAAAGTATCCCCAGGGGTACATGTACCCCAGGTTGAGAACCGCTGCTCTATATAAACCTTGGTATTGTCTCATAAAAAACCTTTAAAAATTGATGTGAAGTGAAGCAAGTTTTTGAAGATAAAAAAGCGTTGTATCTAAAATGTATAATATAACTACATATAACTCGTAAGGACCTAAAATTGTGGATAGTCAAAGTTGATTTTTCTAATAATGTCCGCCGAAATCCCCATAGTGTGATGCAAAAAAATCGCATAGATGGCATCAGTAGCAGCCAAGTGAAATTTTCTCTCCAGATTCTGATTTTGGTTTTGCTGCTACTGACGCCACTTGGCTGCTACTGACGCCATTCATGCGAATAAATGTTTGCAGCGTCTCCCTCCGAGTCGCGTTTTTGATTCTGCTGCCGATGCCAACTTTCTGCTCTCGCCAAACGATTATGATTTGAATAACATTCGTCTCAGCTCAACCTTCCCTTGTATAAAATTGTTGTTCTGAAAAGGACCGATTTATTTTCAATAATGCTCCTTCCAAATCGTTAGCAGCAACAAAACCAAAATTAAAATCTCGAGAGAAAGCCGCACTATTGACACCGTTCATGCGAATAAATTTTTGCAACGTCTCCTTCCCACGTTTTTTTGTGATTCTGCGCATTTCCAAATACTAATTGCAAAAACACCAGAGCCAGAACTAACGCCGACGACAGCCACTAGTTTGCCGCTGTTTTACGCCCAGAGTTTCCAGAGGCCCGTAACATACAGCATTCCGATGTCCGTGTTGGGATTGCATGAGCGGGATTGGATGTTTCTGATTATAACAAGAGTTGAAATCTGCAATAGTTTACCTTAATAATTGAAAGTATCAATGAAATTGACAAATTTCTGGCGAGTTTCCGAGTCAATTGATATATAAATCTCCTAAATCCATCGAAAGAGAAAGGTACTATTACAATCAAAATCGTAAAAGATTTCGTGACGGTCCCCAATATTGGATTATGATTTAATACCCAGTGCCCTCGGGTAAAACGTTGTCCAACGTCAAAACAACGCATGCCGTGGGGAATCGAAATCCGTCCGCCTCATGATTTTTTAAATTTTTTAAATACTTCATTATTGTGCTTTTTTTTCTCGAAATTAAGTGCAACACAGACTCCGCCTCATCTCTACATACAGTAGACTCTCTACACATCACGATGTTCTATATCTCGATATCTCTCCATATGTCTTCATGCATTTGGGGTTTCTTCATCTCTCTATCTCGATGCGTTCTTGTCATATCTCCGGGTTTTCTCTCCCTATGTCGATATTTCTGGGCTGCTAACAAACATACCAAAAACAAGAGATGATATTTTCGTTTTTCATAGTACCAAGCATTTTTCGATCTAGTACCCATTTAAGTTTTACTTCCATTCCTCGATCTCTCCTCATTTCGATGGTCCTGTTTAAAAATGAGTTTTCATTTCCTTTTTTGAGTAACGGATGGACCGATTTGCAAAATTTCCTCACTAAACAATTCGTCTGGGGATCAGCTGTTTTTGATGAAAAGATAGACCATTTCGCAAGGAAAGCGGGACAAATGTTAAGCTACTACATTTATATGAGTTCTGATAAAAACCCTAAAGAGCGAACTGAAATCGATCTAAAATGCAATGCTGCAATCGTCTAAATAATTGGGTCCTGAAATGAAGAATCGATATTTGATTTTCTTTCAAGGAACGATGAAACTAATCATCCTGAACGCGTCAGATTTTTTCCGGCTCAAAGGCTCGGCTCGAAAGGAACGTTGCTTAATTTTAAATTTAAAAACAAATGGAACACAGGAAGGATAGGTTTTGTTTCGCTTCGGAATGTAAATCTCATCGCGAAACAAAGAAAAAATTCAAGTAACATGTTAAATTTTATAACTCTACAAGAGGTTTATAAAACCAACATAAAACCAAAATGTTACTGGGGACAGCACCAATTTGATCGCTTCTTTTTGTCAACATGTGTGCTCACTGGAGAAAGTCACATAAATAAGAAATTCAGTGTATATTTTTTTTTATTTCAATATTAAGTCTTGTACATAATATGCATGGCGATCAGTAAATCAAAGACTATTGAGCCGTACCACAAAACAGATAGGCATCATAGAACAAACTGCAAGTTTCAAAGTAGGCTGATTGTGTATCAACAATCGACGAACGGCACTGCTGTATATCCAAGGCGAAAGATAGAGACAGTAAAGCATGCGATGCTGCTTTGTCTTATGCGCGTTGTTCGGTAAAGCTTTACTTCCATCGCTAGGTTTGCTAGCATTCCAAAACCATGAAAGGACCACATTCCACGGTAATGATGCCTATATGTTATGTGGCCGTACCCTCCTTAACCAGTGCAGTGGATAAAAGGCTGTGGGACAAAAGATCAAGAGGACAGAACGACGAATGATTTTTTTTTATGTGCAATCTACCTGATCTAAAAAATATATAGAATGATATGTTAAGAATGTACTTCTTTTTCTTCTTCTTATTGGCATTACATCCCCACACTGCACAGTGGCGGACCCTCATACAAATCCCGGACAAAACCTGAGATTGCGTTCAAAACTTCACCACAGAATAATTTTGAAACGTTGAATTCATTTTGAGGTTAAAATGGTTATCCGACATACTTTATGTTATCTAAGGGCTTCCGCAAGCCCAGGCCCTAGGATGTAGAACAAAGACAGCGTCCTCATTCTAACATTGCACCAGTCGATTTCCAGCTTTGGCGCAGCTATGCGCAATTCACCACACTAACCAACGGAAAGTAGACAAAAAATAGATTTTAATACATAATACCATAATACCTTTTCAAATCTTTCCCAAGAAAGTTTAGCCAAATTTTATTTTCCCATACATAATTGTTCGGGAGACACTTTATGGAATAAACTTCAACAAGACACCAAAAATTTACAAGCTACAATAAAAAAATTTGGAACTAGCTCATTCAATATATATGTTAAATTTGAAAAAAAATATGGGCTTCACGAAAATCACGAAAAAAAATTTTGAGTTTTAACTGCGAGGTTTCTGAGCCAGATTACCATTTTTTCGCTTTCGTATATCATGAGGCTAGCACGATGATACTTTTATGCCCAGGGAAGTCAAGACAATTTCCAATCCGAAAATTGCCTAGACCGGCACCGGGAATCGAACCCAGCCACCCTCAGCATGGTCTTGCTTTGTAGCCGCGCGTCTTACCACTAATGAGGGTTAACAATATGCATCTGAACAAAATTTAAGAGTCTACACACGTTCGGAACCCTTCATTTGAGAGTCATGAAGGTATTTTTTTCGAAAAGCTCAGTTGCTTCGTTGCAAGCAGAGATGCATCCTGAACAGAACATGAGCCAAGAGCGTGCCTTGGTGTTCTTAGATTTGAACTCTAAACACAGTTCAGTGTGCACTGGGTTGATACAAAACGATCCTGGTAACTGAGATTTGGAACAATGCTAAAACATATGAGCATGCTTGATTTCTATCCGTTAGATGCCTTTCGTGTTGCATTCCTACCCGAAAAATGTGTAGCATGCTGTCGCTTGAATTTGTTTTCCTACGATACAAGTTGCTAAGTTAGGACAGCCCTCTTGAACAGTGTGTTGTGTGCAGAACGTTTTGAACACTAACACGCGTTCTCGTGTTCAGATGCATCTCTGGTCGCGAGAGGATTGGAAGCATTCTTCTAAGCTTCTCGAAAGCATCCTTCTAAGCAGCTCGGAGGACTCCTTTCAATAGGATCAGAAGCCTCCTTTGAAGAGGTTCAGAGGCCTCCTATCAAGAGGCCCGGAAGCTCTCTTTTAAGAAGCCCGGGAGCGTCCTTACTAGGGGCAAAATAGTAGTTTTTACCACGGATTTTTTTCTCTGTGTAGATATTTGTATGCATGTTCCAGCATAACTTCTGAACCCGTTGATCGATTTCAACAAAATTTGAATCACACATTCTTTACCTTAAGGAGACGACGATAGGATGGGGTGCACTGTGGAATAGGGGGAGGGTGAGTGAGGAAGGAAAATTTAGTTTAACTTTTGAGCCCCTTGAACTATTTCCATCAAATTCGGAACACATAATCTTTGTCTTAAGAAGACTGTTAGGAATGCTTTTCATAAAAGGGGGAAGGTGTGGGAGAAGGGGTATTGTTTAGTTTTTGATCAACTCAGTGTAGCTTCTGAATCCCCTTGGCCGATTTCAGCCAAATTTGGAACACACATTCTTTATATTAAGGAGACGATGATAGTGGGTTAGGTATGGAAAAGGGGAGGGTTTAGGGAGAGGAATTGTTATCGATCAACCCTTCATCGACGTCATGGTTTGCCCAGTAAAAAGCAATGATTATTGTGTATCCTTCTGGATGCTGAATGTGGCTCCTTCTTTAGAAATATACGTTTGCCCGGAATAAATCATCGATGGATCAACCGTCTAAGACGAATTAAGTACTCTCCATTTAATTCCACCAATTAATTTTTTCGTATTTCGACCACAACTGTGTGGTCGTCTTCAGTGTCTCGTACTTGACTCGACTTGAAGAAAACAATCGCAACTTACACTATTTATACTAAGCTAGGTACCTAATCTAATCTTATTTGCCTACTTTATTTACCTATACAGTAGGCAAATAAGATTATATTAGGTACCTATCATAGTATAAATAGTAGGGTGGTTCAAAAAATCGATTTTGCTCCACAGTGCTCATCTGATTCTTTACCATGTTCTGAGTGTCCTCTGAAAATTTGAGCTCATTTGGATTAAAACTGATTTAGCACAAGCCGTTTCAATTTTGCATGCAAATTAGTATGGGGAAATTTATTTTTTCATTATACTGTTAATGACACTTCCCAATTAAACGCAGGTTAAAAAAAAAACCTACACAGCTAAAAGGAATACTCAACAGCTTTCACCCAACGAAAATCGCATGTTGATTAATCGCCCCAATAATTAGTAATCGAATTTAATCTATACCGTGGTTTTCTGGAGCTAATTGCATAACTCATCAACAGGCAACATTGCTGCTCGTGGCGCGAAAGATAGCACACACAAATTCAGGCTACTATGTTGCACTGCACATTTCAGTGATGCCCTCAAAGAAGTTTAACCATCATGACCAAAGATTCGCAACCTGTCTTAAAAACGATTACTAATTATTGGGATGATTAATCAACATGCGATTTTCGTTGGGTGAAAGCTGTTGAGTATTCCTTTTAGCTATGTAGGTTTTCTTTTAACCTGCGCTCAATGGGGGAACGTTATAAACAGTATAATGAAAAAATAAATTTACCCATACTAATTTGCATGCAAACTTGGAACGGCTTGTGCTAAATCAGTTTTAATCCAAATGAGCTCAAATTTTCAGAGGACACTCAGAGGACACTGGTAAAGAATTAGATGAGCACTGTGGAGCAAAATCGATTTTTTGAACCACCCTAAAATAGTGTAAGTTGCAATTGTTTTCTTCAAGACGAGGCAAGTACGAGACACTGAAGACGATCACACAGTTGTGGTCAAATTACGTATCTGCAAAGATATCGAAAATTAATGTAGACACTTGTAGTACCGGTACTTTGGGTGCCAGGTCTAAGTAACCTAGATGTTAGTTACGCGAACAGGAATAATATTAGCAATCTTATACGTTTGAATCAACTGCTTGACAGTGGGCTTTTTGAACATTGAAATGAAAAGCAGGCTTTGAAATTAGAACAAATCAAAACCACATCGCCACCCAGCAAAGATAGATTTCATAAGCCATTTTTTTGAAACGTTAGTCAATCGGTTTGCTTCAATTTAAATATTTATTCAGAAAATATTTGATCTTTTGATCCTTTCATTCGAAATCCGTCCACGTGTATGGATACCATTGGATACTGATTCATAAATTGTTTATTGAAGTAGTGGAATCAAAAGGAATAGTACAAACTCGTCTTATAACAAGTATATTTTATGTTTCGCGTTTGAAACTCGTAAAAAATGGAACACTTCAGAAGCCCCCGTGCACCACTAACAGCTCCGAACGTTTTATTAGCATTCGAGTTGTATTTTCTAGAGACTAAATCGTTCAAATGTACGGATTTCAATGCCGCACGGTACTACCTGTATTGTGTTTGCTCGCATCCACAGAAGGCAAAAAAAGGGATTTGTCGCATTGGTAATTGCATTGCGTTGAAGTCACTCACATGTTTTTGGTTCATGTCATGAGTAATTTCGACAATCTGATCTGTATCCAGCTTTCCACTCTCGCCATAATGGCGGATGCTATAAAAAGTTTGACATTAACTGCTTCCAGCCATTGAACTGAAATTTTCGTCTAAGCATGCATTGGTAATATTCGTTACTAACGACAACCCAACATTTGTTATTTTTTCATCAACAAAGAAAATCTACACGAGTATAAAAATTGGCTGTTATTTACCTCTTAGATCTGAATACATTTTAACTGCTCTACTTTTTTTCAGATGTTGCAGTTTGAGGCCATTTTAATAAATAATAATCTACGAATGCCATTGAAACAAAGGATGAAGTTGAAAGGGAATTCAAACCTAAATTTCAAAGCACACATTGCATATGTATATATGTTATTTATCTACAGTCACCCATTAATGATGTAGACTTTAGAATATTGTTTTTTTTACAGTTGGGCTGCATGTGATTTTGAGCTTCAATTTCAAAACAAAATATGTACAGGGGATGGACAAAATAATTAGGATAGGCAAATTTTGGGTAAAATTAGATGTGTTGTAACTATCTTAGTTATCATCCAATTTTGACAATTCAGGCATGCCCGAACTAGAAAATTAATGCAGTTTGACGGTATGTCCATGGAACCGACTATGGCCACCGGATTTCGGAGATATTCCGGGGTTTTCGGAGGAAGGTTCAAAACCGTAAATTTTAGGTGGATATTAGGAGAAGTTGTGGTTAAAAATTGAATAATATTAGTAACCACAAATGAAGTAGGGCTCTTGCTGATTGGAACCATATATTGAGATTTGGAGTCGGACCAGAATCAAGTGAGATATGGCCATTTCTTTAAAATCGGTTCCGATCGTTACTTATCAAAGGGGTCATGCCACAACTTCATTTGAATCTCGCTTTTTGATAGATCGGCCACTATGATTTTATTCTAGAAGGCCTATAATGTGTCCAGAATGAAAAACTAATTGAATAAACGGATCCTGGAGTCGCTGGGATGTCCCCGGGGAACCTGTGAATGGGGACATTTAAGTTTTAGCACCAAAATCAGTCATTCGACGGCTCTTTTTTCATGGTTTTCGATCAGGAAGCGAAGTATGAATATAAAATGGTCCATGGGCTGCTCTGACCGCTTCCAGGATCTACGGATTGGCCCCGGGGAACCTGTTGAAGTGGACATTTTAGTTTTAGCACCAAAACCAGCCATTCGACAGCTCTTCATTCATGGTTATCGACCAGGAAGCGAAGTACGAAAATAAAATGGATCATTGACGGCTCTGACCGCTTCCAGAACCCAAGGATTGCCCCTGGGGAACCTGTGGAAGGGGACATTTTAGTTTTACCACCAAAACCGGTCGTTCGACGGCTCTTTTTTCATGGTTTTCGATCAGGAAGCGAAGTATGAATATAATATGGTCCATTGCCGGCTCTGACCGCTTCCTGGATCTACGGATTGGCCCCGGGGAACCTGTGGAAGGGGACATTTTAGTTTTACCACCAAAACCAGTAATTCGACGGCTCTTTTTTCATGGTTTTCGATCAGGAAGCGAAGTATGAATATAAAATGGTCCATTGACGGCTCTGACCGCTTCCAGGATCTACGGATTGGCCCCGGGGAACCTGAGGAAGGGGACATTTTAGTTTTACCACCAAAACCGGTCGTTCGATGGCTCTTTTTTCATGGTTGTCGATCAGGAAGCGAAGTATGAATATAAAATGGTCCATTGACGGCTCTGACCGATTCCAGGATCTACGGATTGGCCCCGAGGAACCTGTGGAAGGGAACATTTTAGTTTTAGCACCAAAACCAGCCATTCGACAGCTCTTCATTCATGGTTATCGATCAGGAAGCGAAGTACGAAAATAAAATGGATCATTGACGGCTCTGACCGCTTCCAGGACCCAAGGATTGGCCCCCGGGGAAACTTTGGAAGGGAACATATAAGTTTTAGCACTAAAATCAGTTATTCGACGGCTCTTTTTATAGGTTTTCGATCAGGAAGCAAAGTATAAATATAAAAGGACCATTGACAGCTTTGACCGCTTCCAGGACCTACTGGTTGTCCCCGAGGAACCTGTGGAGGGGGACATTTTAATTTTTACACCAAAATCAATCATTCGACAGCTCTTCTTTAATATAAGCAAAGTATTAATATAAAATTGACCATTGATGACTCTGACCGCTCTCAGGACCTACAGATTCCCCCCGGAAAACCAGTGGAAAGGAAAATTTAAGTTGCAGCACCAAAACCAATATCTCGACGGCTTTTTTTCGTGATTTTTGATCAGAAAGCGAAGTATGAGTATAAATTGGACCATTAATGGATCTGACCGCTTCCAGGACTTACGGATTGCCCCCGGGGAACTGTAGAACGGGACATTTTAGTTTTAGCACAAAAACCAATCATTGGACGGCTCTTTTTTCATGGATTTCAATCAGAATGTATGAACAAGAAATCCATGAACAACAAGATCCAGACCATTGACGGCTCTGACCATTTTCTGGACCTACGGATAGCTCACGGGGAACCTGCCTACTTCATACTTCGCTTCCTGATCCAAAGCCATGAAAACAGAGCCGTTGTATGACTAGTTTTGGCGCTAAAACTAAAATGCCCCCTTCCACAGGTTTCCTGGGCCAATCTGTAGGTCCAGAAAGCGGTAGGAGCCCTCAATGGTCCCTTTTATATTCATTTCTCGATTTCTAATCGAAACCACTAGAAAAGAGACGTCGAATGACTGGTTATGATGCCTAAAATAAAATGTCCCCTTACACAGATTCTCCAGGAGCAATCCGTGGGTCTTGGAAGCGGTCAGAGCCGTCAATGGACCATTTCATATTCATACTTCGCTTCCTGATCAAAAATCGAATAACTGGTTTTAGTGCCTGAACTAAAATATCCTCATTCACAGAATCCTCGAAGGCAATCAGTAGGTCCTGGAAGCGGTCAGAGCCGTCAATGGACCATTTTATATTCATACTTTGCTTTCAGATCGAAAACCATGAAAAAAGAGCCGTCGAATGACTGATTTTGGTGTTAAACTAAAATGTCCCCTTCCACAGGTTCCCCGGGGCCAATCCGTAGATCCTGGAAGTGGTCAGAGCCGTCAATGGACCATTTTATATTCATACTTCGCTTCCTGATCGAAAACCATAAAAAAAGAGCCGTCGAATGACTGATTTTGGTGTTAAACTTAAATGTCCCCATTCACAGGTTCCCCGGGGACATCCCAGCGACTCCAGGATTCGTTTATTTAATTGGTTTTTCATTCTGGACACATTAGAGGCCTTCTAGAATAAAATCATAGTGGACGATCTATCAAAAAGCGAAATTCAAATGAAGTTGTGGCCTGACCCCTTTGATAAGTATCGATCGGAACCGATTTTAAAGAAATGGCCATATCTCACTTCATTCTGGTCCGATTCCAAATCTCAATATATGGTTCCAATCAGCAAGAGCCCTACTTCATTTGTGGTTACTAATATTATTCAATTTTTAACTACAACTTCTTCTAATGTCCACCTCAAATTTACGGTTTTGAACCTACCTCCGAAAAACCCGGAATATCTCCGGAATCCGGTGGCCATAGTCGGTTCCATGGACATACCGTCAAACTGCATTATTTTTTTAGTTCAGGCATGCCTGAATTGTCAAAATCGGATGATAACTAAGATAGTTAAAACACATCTAATTTTACCTAAAATTTGCCTATCCTAATTATTTTGTCCATCCCCTGTATGTATAATTGGTCTTCCTACAACAATATTCTTATTAGCGTTTTCTTCAAGATCCCTACAGGTGGGGCATAATACTACATTTCGACTATTATTAACTATGAGGTGTTTATACTGAGATATTCGAGTTATACATTCGTATATCATAGGGGTAATATGCATATTAAGGTGTGCCATGGTCCGCATTATAGCCCTGCGTCTTTCCGGCAAAGTACGGGAAGCTTTTTTGCCAGAAGCCTTTGTGCTCAAAACCCACATAAGGTTTGCAGACGATTAATCACCATATTCTCTTTCAAGCGCGTAGGAATGATAGGATGTGTTTTACGCTTCCCAAGCATTTCCCGATAAAACAAGTCCTCTTATTTCTGTGCAATAGCGAGAGAAAGGTGATTGAACGCCAGCAAGCCTGATTAACCAACACTCAAAAACTTCTATCAAGATCTAGTCGACAAACGCGTCAGAGTGTTACCGTTCACACTATAAATAAATAAAAATACACAATTTCAAAATGCACTTTATCCTATCATTAACCCTTGTCTGTTACAACTGAACAATTTATTACCGAAATAAACTCCGTGTCAAATGTGCAGCATGAAATTGCATTAGGGTTTTGTAATAATAATTTTGCAGCAATTTCACTTTTACGGTCTATTCTATAGACAGGCGTGTAGGCGTCGCAAAGTTAGAAATTAGTGATATTAAAGTAATAATAATTGAATGTTTCAAATTTCTATACGAATTTTCTTGTTGATAGAAAACAAACAATACTTTGGCTGCTATTAGTAACGAAGAACATCTATGTTTGCTTAGATGAAAATTTCAGTTCAGTGTCGGGAAGCAGTTAATGTCATTTTTTTATAGCATCCGCCATTATGGTGAGCGTGGAAAGCTGGATTCATGAGTATTTCTCAAGGAAACAACCATGAACCTTCTTAAACTTTAGAAAGTACGTGTTTTTGGTGGACATGACGAATACTGCGATCAGGAAATCATGAGAACTATTATAAAAGATCAAACAGCTGATTCTCGGATATCTACTGAACAACTCTCACAATTCTCTTTTTCACTTGTCATAAGACGAGTTTGTACAAACCCATTGAATTCCACCACTTAATTGTATTTTGACAGATACGTATTTCGACCTCAACAGTAAGGCCGTCTTCAGTGTCTCGTACTTGACTCGACTTATTGTTGTTCGTTATGTTTCTAATGGTGAAAATTCTTTTAATTCTAAATCAGCAAAATTAAGGACGAGGTTATGTAAAATATGTTCAATGAATCAATAAACAGAAAGTAGTTCATTGGAACAAAAAATTACAGCTTTATAAATATTTCAGCTCTACTACTGTCGGTAGAGCCCACGCGAGTAATTTATTCTTCAAATTTGTCCAAGGCAGATGTCTTGAAGTTCCGATCAATTGGTCTACCAGGTCAACTATGTAAAAACCGAAAGCAACCCAGCATGTCCAGACAATTCCATAGAGCCCTTGCATATAATTCTTCGAATTGTTGGTCTTGGTAAAAAAACCTATAGCAACCTAGCATGTCCATGTAAGTTCCTTGAGCCTTGGTTCTACGTTTTCCAAATTGTTCTGGAGCTGAGATCAATTGGTCTACAACAACAAACATACCTGGAACTTATCGATGAGTTATTACTATCGAAAACTCAATCGATAATCCTAATAATCTGGCTGCTTATGCACAAGAGATGATCGTTGTTCCATTATTTTCAAATTACAAAATTGCTTGTTGCAAATAAACGCTACTCTGATATTTTCGAAAAAAGGCCATCAGGTTATTGATACTGTTTCAGTTTAATATTTGTCGAAGAAAAAAGTGTTTTGGATCTGTTACGCACATGGCCAATAACGCTTACTGAATAAACTTCGCTTGTCACACGTCAAAACCGCAAAAATATAATTTTTAGAATTTTGCGCCCGATGATCCTGGTTTACCAAAATCGGGAATTTCTATATGCAAAGTTTTGCTAATATGAAATGCTATAAAATTTTGCCTTTTTATTTAGCCTCTGTAGGTATTGAAATGATTTTTAAAATAAAAACCCAGATTAATCCACCTAGCGTTGGTGGTGCCTTTCTCGCATTTAGTTGAGACACCAACCTTATATGGAGTATGTATGGTCCGATGTACCAGTTTCTTCATAACTTTCAAACGCAATGACCGATCGTTATCAAATTCAATAGTGATCAACAAGGCTTTGTCCCGTGTCGAATGAAACTTGTTGCGAGAAAATCGGTGAACGATTACTATACGAAAAGTTGTCTAATGTTTTTTATAGCTTTTGTGCACACACATACACACACACATACACACATACATACACACGGACAGACAGACATGTGCTCAGCTCGTCGAACTGAGTCGATTGGTATATAATACTATGGGTCTCAGAGGCTTCTATAAAAAGTTCGTTTTCGGAGTGAAATGATAGCCTTTCGGTACAACTTAGTTGTACGAGAAAGGCAAAAAGATAAACTTTCTTCCTCAAATTAACATTTTCAACAAAAAAAAATCCGAGAGGGACAACATTTATTTTTTTAAAATAAATGTATAGGTTCCTTCAAAAAATTATATTTAATATGTAGTTCATTTTAGACCACTGACTCCTGAGCCAAGCCATCAGCATCGTGAATCAGATATCAAATAGGCTGCTACGGTTTTCACCGCTTTTGTGGTTTTATGATGGCGCCATCGTCGGTCGCCGTTACCTTCACCGTCATGTAAAGTCAACTGTGGTGTGGTGTGAATGAAGAGAAGACGCATTGTCGTTTCCTGAATAGGGGTAAAAATTACAATGCAACCTTTCTGTCGTAGCGATGTACGAGGTCAATGTCAATGACAATGCCCTAGGGTTTGTTTAGTTGGCGGGCAACGGGTCATACAGCATTCAGGAACCTAATTGAAGAAAAGTTTTCTTGCATCTTGAGATATTTTCAATTTTAAAATTTCAGGTAAGCATTGGTATCAGCAATAAATATCTCGAAATCTATTTCCCATTCACTAGTACTGCCTCCGCTACTTTTTACGACCTCAGAACTGAAGAGACATTTACAGATTCCATAAACATTGTTCTGATTCTGAGATCATGGATCCAATCGTACATGTTTTCAAAACTACGGATTTTTATCAGCTTTTATTCATAACATGTTTGAACATATTCCCGAAAGAGCCATACGAAGTAATGGTAACAATTAGCCAGCACCTTCCAGCACTTATTACTAGACCCATGTTCGCATGAGATCGGCAAGTAAATTTTACTCTGAAGTGATACTTCTCCGACTCCGGTAATCATCAGGGTGCGTCAGCTGGATAAAATTTATACCAACCCGCCGTAATGCGCTTATTACAGTCCATTAAGATGAATTTATTGACTGATTATTGGCAACTCAAGCTTGATCGTAAATAGCGTATCCAAGCATCGAGAAAGCCATCGTTCGTTTGTTCGTTCGGACGCTGAAAGATATCTCGGCGTGAAGTTCACAAGGGTTTTATCGTAATCTCGGTGCACTTCTGGTTCGTGATGACCTTGGTGGACTGTGTGTGTTTTTTTTATTGGAAACCGGAGCTGCCAAGATGTCGACGAGCTTACGACAAGAGCAACAACGGAGCTGTCCCCCCTCTCAACAATGCCTGTAAGGCTTGGTGGCGGGTTTCAGCACAAGTCACAAGTCGATCGGGATATTAAACAGGAGATTTAATTATTCCGGTTTTCGCAGCAACAGAGTTCTTTCACTTTGTGTGCGGCTCTACAATCGTCGTGCCAAAACAACGTCCCATGTTGTTCGTTTTGATTTTGAATTAGAAGTCAGATATACAAAAATATAATCAGGGAGGAATATGCTAAATATGGTTATAAAAAATAAATTCTTGACAGAGAACGACGAGTTTTCGAAAACTTGTTTTCTCGAATTCAATATTGCACGCATAATACACTTTGAAGCATCACGGTCAATATATTGATAACAGTTTTCGAGAACTTTTCCAGAAGAGCGTATAGAATTGTCTAATATTATTCGCTTGGGAGATTCATTCGCTTTCATAGCTCAGATTTTATATTTGAAAAAATCTACGGTTAGACTGCTTAAAAAACAATAAATGAGCGATCGCCAACCGCATAACCGAAATTATGTGAAGACTAGAACGATAAAAAAAAAGAATCATAACAATTATCATTCACTTCTACAGCTTCCATGCCAGAGATTAATCACCCCAACCGTGTCATATCCCACGCAATCCCTTTTCCGGCCCCGAGAAAGCCGTTAGCCGTAATCGCAAAACAGGAATCTCCGCCAAGGGGCGACAAAGTATTTGCCACACGTTGGTACGGTCATCAGAAACACAATTAATTGGAATGCATTATCTGATGAGAGAACCTTCCCACGATTTCCATTCCAGATTAGCGCAGATATCAGAACTGGTTCGCGTGCTTTTATCCGCGCATCATTGGATCATCGCGAACATTTTTACGTTCGAATGTTTCGGTTCCACTTAGGTGCGACATTATGAAATACCAACATCTGGCACGGCTAAATGCTAATTTTCGGCTGAGCTTCATTTATGTTTGGAGAAGATACGAAAGCTCTTTTTCACTATACAGATACGATGATCGCAAGCAGAGCGGCAAATTGTAGCAAATATTCAGCAACAGCATTCCCCAGGGTCACGCATCTCATCAAGCGTCGTAATCGATAAAAAACACAGTCGGCCTGTCAATATTCGTTTTGGATCATATACATCTCGATCAGAGAATGCCATGATTTAGCAAGTTTCGAAATGTCAGCCACTTGTTATGCTGCTGCTGCTACGGTATGTAGACATATGTGTAGAATGCCTCTGTTTCAATTAGAAGTCTATCAAAGAAAAAAAAACACCTGGCTATTTCAACGCAAGAAACCACTTCGAAGGTAGTAGCATAAAATTGCAAACATCATCGATCGCCGTCCAGTTTTGTTTGGATCACGTTGGACCGGTTTTTTGTCATTCTGACAACTCCTACGCCCGGGCAAGATTTGCATATGCCAAACTGACCACCTTTCCACCGAAGAAGAAGTGCACGCGCAGTGACAGCCCATCCCGTCATAATAGTAGGCGGTGATGAGCCGGACTACTTTGTAATCGAAGTGCGTTTGATTTAGATTTTTTTTTCACCACAGCTCGGTTGTGGCCTTCAATAATGATAACACCTACAGGAGACGGATCAGTGCATTAGCATACGTATCTATTATGAAACGCTTCCAACCATCCGACAACGATAGAGTCGTTAATGAATTCCACACCACGTTCTCGCTGATCGCCCATATAATTCAATTTACAGAGAGAGGAACTCAGAACGAGTCAGGGGAGAATAGTGCAATGCGATTATTGTGCTCGATCTGTTTGCCATAGTAATCCGATGATTTGCATAAGTACTTTGCACTTTGAAAATAAAAATAGAAAAATGTATATCAGAATGGCTTTAGTACTAACATGAAATCATTCGCCCAAAAATGCTATTCGAATACTTCCATACATATGTACCATAATTCGATGCTTTGGAACGACTTTCCATATCGACGTTATTCGTATCATTTTCCCCTTTGCTTGCTTTTCATCGCTGGCCACTATGACCTTCCCAGCAGACCACTCTTCTGCTGGTTGCTTTGATGCTTTCCTTCGTCATGATGCTACTAATGCCGATGCAGTGAGCTGACGAGATGAAAATCCTCCTCTAATGGACCCACTCGTTTTTAAAATCACGACTCGAGGACGTGTAAAACGTTCGAGGCATTTCGTGCGTGGTTGATTGTCTTCGGATGTTCAAAATTAGATTTTCGCTCCACCGCATCACCATCGGCTCCGATTTGGATAATTGGCATCTTAGTTGCAAATCGGCCTACTATTGGATATCTTACGGATTTGTTAATTCCCTTGAACTAGTCGCAAGAGTAGAAACATTATCATCTGGTTTTGCTATTTACAAATATTTCAGAAATGACACGAAATACATGGAATTACGCTTCAGAACTCCAATAAAATTGCGCAATACAATACATGTGAGTTGGATCTGGAAAAAAAATGTTAGTGTTGAACCATGTGCCTAGTGTTAGAAATTTGGTCTCATCAATACGCGCTAAGTTGTGAAGGACGACGGAGGTCCTTCGTAGCTTGTAAAGGAAAACATCTGTCTGGCGTACTGGGATCAAACCCGTGGAATCAAACCCACCGAAGAAAGTGGTTTCCTCCAAAGCATTTTTCAAACTAAATATTTCACATGTTGTGCATATGCAAATCGAGTTCCAAACATTGGTGTACTTTATGACCGTATCGGGTGGCCAATACATAAGATATAAGTAATTAACTTTGAATGAAATCCTGCTTTTTTAGAAATTATTTTTAATTTCTTCGGGGAACTCTTCCGACTTTCTTTTGGGAATTCTTCCGTATTTTCTCAAGAAATCAGGCTTTAAATCCAAAGAAGAATGAGAAAATCTCTCACTTATCATGTCGGTATACACTCTCGATAGGTACCATACTGTGAGAGACGTTTTTCGGTAGCTGTTACGATAATGAACTGATTCGGGGGGCTACAACCCATGAGAAGATTTCTTTTAATAAGCCCCAATTGTGGGGGACACCAGTTCTGTTGATGCATTTCAACTTGTTTTACACAGCTGTGCGAAAAAATATAATCCCCAACATAAAATGAGCGAGAATAAAGCGTTTTATCAACCCGCACGGTGGGGGGCGCCTATTCGAATCAGTTTTTTTCCAACTTGTGTACAAGTGCGATAGTTTTGCTTTCATGGCTTGTTATCATTCGAAGAGGTTTTTCCCTCTCTTTTATCGTTGTTCGTTATCTATTAAGAGCGATTTCTACAAACCCTGCAAGAAATTCTTAAGGATTTCCTCGGGAAGTTCTTCTGGATTCCCTTGAATCTCTTTTGGATTTTCTTGAGAAATTCACAAATTTTCACGGATACTTCTCCCAAACTTTCTGTAAAAGAATTTCAAGAGAAAATGTTCCTGAAATTCTTCCATATTTCCTCGGGAAATTCATCCGAGTTTCGCGGAGAATATCTGCCGAGATTCATCTGGAAGTTTCTTTTGGATATCCCAGGGATGTTCTTCTAAATTTCCTAAAAAAAAATGAATTTCGTCAGAAAGTTTTCTTCCGAATTTCTTCAGGAAATGTTCCTGATTTTTCTCGGAAAATTCTTCTATATTTACTTGAGAAATTCTTCAGATAATAATTTCCTCTGAATTTCCTCGGGCAAATATTCCAAATTCCTTTTGGACTTTCTTCGAAAATTTCATATGGAAATTCTATTGAATTTTGTCAGAACATTTCCCCGAATGTCCTCGAAAATTTCTTCTGATTTTTCTCGGATATTTTTTCCGAATTTCCACAGAAAATTCTACCGAATTTCCTCGGAATATTCAATCAAATATCCTTGAAAATTTTTCTCGGAAAAATCCCCCAAATTTCCTTGGAAAACTCTGCTGAAATTCTTCGGAAAATCGTCTGAATTTCTGAAAGTGAAAAATGTTCTTCATTTTCTAGAATTTTTTTTCTAAATTAGCTCTTGAAATTGTTTTGAAATTCGTCAGGAAATATTTCTGAAGTTTTTAAAAAAATCTTTCCGAATTTACTCGGGAAAATAGTTTTGATTTTTCTCGAAAAACGCTTTTGTATGTTTCGGATATTTTTCTGATTTTTCTCTGAATTTTTCTTCGGGAAATTCTCCCAAACTTCTTCGGGAAATTCTCCCAATATTCTTTGGGAATTTGTTCTGAAAAATCTTCTCAATTTCCTCCAAATTCTGATGGAAATTCTTCCAAGTTTCCTCAGGAAATTCTTTCAAATTTATTATCTTTGGAAAATTCTTTCAAATATCCTAGGAAAACTATTCCGAATTTTACCAGAAAAATATTCCAAATTTCTTCCTGGAAAAAATTATCTTGGAACTTATGGGGAAATTTGCATAAATTTCATAGGAAATTTTTTTGCAGTTACCGCTCAGCTTCTGAGACGTGCAGACGTGTTTCCGATTGCGCTCTTGGAAAGTCAAGTGATCGATTACAGTGGTTAAAGTTCGATTCCGCCTGTGCCGCGTCGCGCGTTTTAGTGATCCGCGATGAGGCGAGAAAATACTTTTCGTATTGACTATTCGAGTTTCCCAGTGAAGCCGTCATTCGAAAAGGTTCACGGCTTTTGCCGCACAGTACTCGGCCTGAAGAAAGAAGAAAGAAGAAGTGTTGAGACTACAGTGCCACAGAGGTGAACAATGTGCGTTCGTCAAGGTTGACAACCTGGCGCTCACACAACGAATAGTGCAAGAGCATGACGAGAAGCATGAAGTGGAGCACGCGGGGAAAAAGTACAAGCTTCGCATCACCATGGAAGATGGATGTGTAGAAGTTAAAGTGCACGACCTCCCAGAAAACGTCCCCGAAGAAAAAATCGTAGAATTTTTTAATGCGTTCGGTGAAGTATTTTCGCTGCGAGAGCTAACATGGGGAGAAGGGTTCGAGTTCGGTGGGATACCGCTCGGCATTTGGTCGGCCCGAATGCTAGTCCATCGAAACATCGATTCGTGGGTAACGATCGATGGACAGCAGGCCTACATTGTTTACAAGTGACAGATCGTCTCTTGTAAATATTGCAAAGAGCAAGCGCATACTGGCATATCGTGTGTCCAAAACAAAAATCTGCTAGTCCAGAAGAGCTATGCGAACGTGGCGAAGCAAACTGGGCCACGACAACCATCGAAAAAGGCGAACGTTGCAAAACCCCCAAGCGCCAAACCGGTAGGTCAGCGTTCTGTCGCTCCACCACCAGCATCGCTGGAGGCTTTCCCCGAGCTGCCACAGTCGTCGAGTCAGACCGAACAGTCCGGCTCAAAAAACCCAACTGCTAGCCAACCTGCTGCTCCAATTGCACGAACGGTGTCTCCTTGTTCTTTGCAAACACAAACCGCGCGCAACTCGTCGTCGTCGTCGTTGCGCACACAACCACAGACCGCCGAAGTGCTCTTGGTTGACATAGGCCGATGACATAGTGACGCGTGTGCGTGCGCGAACGCGTCTAAGCACTCGTGAAGCAGAATATCAGCAAGAGGATTTCTTTTGTCTTGGACGCGTTCGCGCACGCACACGCGTCACTATGTCATCGGCCATATTCAAAAAGCCAGCAAACGCGATGGGTTCGAAAGATCGAACCGCCGGCAACGATACGGACGATTCGTCCACATCGACGAGAAGTAGCCGAAGCGGAGGGCGCCCGCCCGGCAAGAAACAGCGATGCCACGACGGTGACGACGAGCTGGATGTGGACTTTCTTCCATAAATGGATCTCACATCATACAATCTCGCATCCATCAACATCGGTACGATCACGAACCCAACAAAATTGAACGCACTCCGAACCTTCATAAGCAGCCAAAACCTCGATATCGTGTGTCTGCAGGAAGTCGAGAACGAACAGCTTTCCTTGCCTGGCTTTATCGTGGACCACACGAGGAGAGGCACAGCTGTTGCGGTGAAGGAGCACATCCATGTCACTCACGTGGAGAAGAGTCTGGACAGCCGACTAATCGCGCTGCGAGTGCACGACACGACGATCTGCAACGTCTACGCTCCCTCCGGCACTGTACAGCGCGCTGCTAGAGAGGAGTTCTTCAATGGCACGCTTGCCTATTATCTCCGCCACCACACCGAGAACGTCATCGTAGCTGGCGATTTCAATTGCGTGCTGCGTGCGTGCGATTCGTCCAGCCCGAATACCAGTCCGTCCCTCAAAACAGCTGTACAGCAGCTGCAGCTACATGATGTCTGGGAGAAGCTGTCTCCACGTGATGCCGGTTTTACCTATGTCTGTCGAAACGCGCGATCTCGACTCGATCGGATCTATGTCAGCCGTGGTCTCCGCGACAAACTGCAGTCGGCCTACACGCACGTCTGCTGTTTCACGGATCACAAGGCGCTAACGCTAAGACTCTGTCTTCCCCCACTGGGCCCTTCGACCGCATCTTTTAACCGAAGAAAACGTTGCCGAGTTTCAGTATAAGTGGCAATATTGGACTCGTCAGCGCAGAAACTACGCGTCGTGTATGCAATGGTGGCTGTCGTACGCTAAGCCAAAAATCAAATCTTTTTTCAAGTGGAAATCTCGTGCCGTCTACGAGGAGTTTCACGATACGCATCAGCACCTCTATGCGCAACTACGGCTAGCGTAAGACGGCTATTATCAGCAGCCAAAAATGATCACCACCATCAACCGGCTGAAAGGGGAGATGTTGGCACTGCAGCGAAATTTCTCCCACATGTTTATGCGCATCAACGACAACAAGAACAAGAAAACAACGATCACGCAGCTACAGACGGGAGAAGACGAAGTCATCGTCGAGCCTCAAGAAATCGAGGCAAATCTGTTTGATTTTTTCTCGAGTCTCTAGTCAGAAGAAACATCGCTGCTCAACAGCGATTATAAACTGCTCTCCCGCATCCTGAAAAACAGGATGGAACGCGTTATGCAGGCCCACCGCGTCCTAAGCAACGGACAGAAATGCTCAAACGCAGAGCGAAACATCTTCCAGGCCACTCTCGCTTTGAAAGATCGGATCGCCAGTCTCCGTCGTCACCGTTGCGCTGGTAAGCTCATCAGCTTCGATCTGGAGAATGCCTTCGATCGGGTGCGGCACTCGTTCCTTTTCGGAACCATGCGGTCGCTCGGGTTCAACGAGGAACTCATCTCTCTTCTCTCGAACATAGCCAGTCGGTCCACATCCCGGCTGCTTATCAATGGGCACCTCTCTCTCTCGAACGTTTGAGATCACACGGTCGGTGCGGCAAGGCGACCCGTTGTCCATGCATCTGTTCGTGCTCTATCTCCATCCCCTGGTGCCCCTGCTCGTTGCCTACGCCGACGACATCAGCGTCATCGTAACGTCACCGTGGCAGATCGAGGCGATGAGGGAAGTTTTTCGTCATTTTGGTCTTGCCGCCGGCGCGAAACTGAATTTGCGCAAAACAGTTGCGGCGAATGTTCGGTGCTGCTTCGGTGCTGCCTCCGCTTGGCGTGCATACAGCAAAAATCACATCAACGATGGGATCTTTCCTATGGAGAGGAATAGTCGCCCGCGTTCCCATTATGCAACTTGTTCGGAAGAAGGACCATGGTGGCTTAGGCTTGCAAGTCCCAGCACTGAAAGCAAAGAGTCTTCCAACAAATAGACACATAACAGAGATCGATTCCATTCCTCACTATAAATCCTTCATTCTCCACGCAAATCCTCGCCCAGCAACTCCAATAGACAATCCCGACATCAAATCAATCCTTTCAAACTTATCCTACATTCCTCGCCAAATCTTACAAAACCCCTCCGCCGATCAAATCCACCAGCATTTCGTACTGCAAACTGAGCTACCAAAGGTGGAACGAAACAGTCCGGCAGTTGACTGGCCACGCGCGTGGCACAACATACGCATGAAAGAGCTATCATCAGCACAGCGTACACAACTCTATCTTTTCGTGAACGGGAAAACCGAGCACCGTAAACTGCTACACGTGATGCAATTAGCAGCTGACGAGAACTGCCAGTACTGTGGCAACCCCGAAACACTTCAACACAAGTTTTCTTCCTGTGCTCGTGTCGGCCCGGCATGGACGGTCCTGCAGCAGAAGCTGGCGGAAGTAACGGATGGATGGAGACAACTTTCGTTTGAAGACCTCGCGAAGCTTGCTTTGCCAGGCATACGAAGAGCAGCTCGTGTACAAATTCTGAAACTTCTAATTAATTACATTTGCTACGTTAATCTTTGCAATGGAATATTATTCTATTTGTATTATTGGGAAATTCTTCCAAATTTCACCTGAAAATTCTTCTAAATTTTGTCAGCAAATGCCTCCGAATTTCCTCGGATTTTTTTTTCTTTATTTCCTTGAAAAATTCTTCTAAATTTCCTTCAGATTTTTTTCCAATTTTCTTAGGGAAAGTTTTCCAAATCATCTCAGGAAATTCTTCCAAGTTTCCTCGAAAACAGATTCAGAATTTTGTCGAAAAATCTTCCAAATTTCCTGGAAATTGGAAACTCCGCGTGAACGCGGATCCAAACCCAAGCAGGGCATGTGTCCCCCTGGTGGTGGCGCTGTCTCTCCTTAGTTTCGAAATAATGGACATCCGACCCCAAACAGTCAAGGTCCTCAGTCCTTCATCGACTGGGGACTGTCGTTTATCGATTTGAGTGGTCAAAATCGGCTCCAGATCCAGGATTAACCTAGTTTAAATCCTATCAAGGGCACATAAGGATAAGACAAATAACAGGGTCACTCGAAATCGTTTCGGTCAAACGTTCATTGATAGCAGACTGCTGTACAGACTTGAGCCGGATAGTGTAGCACGTCGGGAGCTTGTCAGCATAATCTCCCCAGTCTTCGAAAAGTTCCTCCTTCGCCCTCGTATGCAGACGGATATATGCCAAAAAGCCGCCTCATACGCTTCTGCCACACTCGAAGGCCACAAGATCTTCCTCCCTGATAAAAGGGACCGCATTCCGCACAATATGGCCGGCGTCAGTATCCCCCCGATAACTAGGATCAACTGGCGCGGAGTGAGGAGACAGCACACCTCTATGACCCAATGATTTTGAACAACTTTCCCAAACACTGCAAAGTCTTTTCAGTTTCTCGTTCAGCTTTATTATGCAACAAAAGTTATGTTTTCAAAAATATATTATTTCAAGTTGATTTTTTAATAAACATGTATTGCATTTTTTGTCTGTTGGAAGGAACCGATGAAGATGGAACTCTATAATACGCCCGGCAAGCCATGCTGTACCCATCCAAATAATCAGGTAGATAGGTATGGCAAATGTTCGATTTTGGACTCCTAGAGGAAATCCCAACAAACAATTTAAATCGAATAAGCTAGTTTTTTGGCTGAAGAAGGCTATTTTTGGTTGAATTAGCGCTCTATCAGCTTCCAATGTTGATTTGGGTGGGGTGCCCATATCTACAAAATGACATCGCATCAAATTTCCATAGATGAAAGTTTTATCTGTGAATTAGAATTTGAAATGGGCATCAATTGTTAATAAATCGCTGAGAATTTCAACTCCTGAAATAAAAATATCTTTCGTTTTTGACAATGCAACAAATTTTGGACCCTAAATTGTACACATTTTGGACACCTGCAATTTAGTCCGATAAAAGTCGAAATTTTAATTTAAGCTGGTTAATTGAGCTGAAGCATGCACCAATGATAACACAAATGCGAAACAATCTTATTCTTTTAAATCCAGTGAGGGAACTAGCAGGAACATTTAATTTAGTTCTTAAATTAAGAAAATATTGCAAGGAATGTCCAAACTGTGTGTGGGTCCAAGTCATGTTGTTTACCCTAGACTACTACAAAACTAAAAATGTTTGTTTAAGAATCGAGCAAATTTTATTCAATGCCTTCCTAATAAAGAAAGAAAATCATTTTGCAGAACTTATTCCGAAATTCTCTGCAAATGCTTGAAGAGCTATTTATACAACTAACGACAGTAACGACAACTAACGATTTATACAACTAAACTTCTAACAAAATCAAACGAATGTTCTTGTTTATACTCAGATTAATATTTTTTCATACAATTTTAATGCAATATAAAAGTACTCCCAGGCATTAGGAAAATAAATCACGTTTATTGTACAAGCCCCAACGACGAAAATTACGGTGGCGCTAATCGATTTCCAGTTGGCATTCCGGTAGCATCTCTTTCAACCTATTCTTAAACCTATTCATTCATCACCGTGGTCCTGCTCAGAATGAAGATGACCAACTTAGATTGGCGACGACGACGGACGGCAAACGGCCGATCACGGTTATTTACGTGTCCATTTAGTCGGTCGTCACGACCGATTCTAGCCGACTGCAACCCGCGAGGAATCGTAATCGAACCGTACCGATTCCCATTGATTTTGGACGCGCGTGGTTCTCCGCCGTAGCAGTAGCAGCAGCTACTTCGATTCGGTCTAGCGATTGGGACCATCTATTCAGAAGCAAAATGACGCAACCCGAGTCAATGTCAATCAATCTGGAGGTAGGTTACTCGCGGAGACGATGATGACGACCGACGTCTCGATTGCACGTTTCCTTGTTTAGTGTGATGATGGTCGGTAAGTGGGCATTACTCTTTTTGGTATGAGATGATGTCCGCGGCTATGATTTTTTTGTTTTGGTACTCTTAATCGAGCTAATTTACATCTCTCGTGTTGAAATCTGCTCATGCAGACGAGTTGGTGAGGATTTCCTTGTGTTTACCTCGAAATGAGTACAGACAAACATGCTGTATTGAGGACGTGCTTGGAATTCCAGATCATCCCACTGGATCTCTTTTTTTGCTTATGCAATGTCACATTGAGATTCTATATTCTACAGAATAACATTTTAGATTCTGTAGTCCCATAGGTTCGATAGTTTACATGTCCAGCATGTCCATATGAATTCAGAGTTCTGTCAGCACATATCCAACACTCAAATAGTTTATTGCTCATATCCATTTGATTTTGATTCCCATCAGACCAACCCAGTTCGGAGAAAATGCTCCCATTACTATTCCACTCAGCTCGGATTAAAATTTATAGCTATATTCGGTCGTCGAACAAATGCCTGTTTATTTCCCTGCGCGTCATTAATTCGCATAAATATAAATTGTTAGCCGATCGATCCCCGTGATTCTCGGGTGCCCACCGTCCGTCACGAGTCTGTCGTCTGTCTGTCGCTCGAGTGTAACAGTCCCACAAATCGACAACGATTGTCCTCGCTGAAGTAGCAGAAATATGTTAATTAACCACCTTTTTACTGCCAACTGCCATTTAGCTTATACGTTTTTAATTCTGTCACCCAAATCAACAGACCGAGCTCGATGCATGCAGCCCAATAAAAGTGAACCGATTAACGACTCATTGGAGTAAGTGAATCACTCTCACGAATAGGCACTTGTTGCGAACATACGGTTAATTATCGTCGTAAAGAAACTTTCAGCTCGTACCACATTGCTCACCCATTTTTGGCAACAAAATTCAATCATTCAAATCTAAATAGCTAAATGAAAAATTTACAAAAAATTGAGCCAAATCCAACTTACATTTGAAGTCTTATATCGCTCTTCAAGACCATAATTTACTCTACAAGAATGTTATAAAACCAAAATGTTACTAGGCAATGTGTAATCCAAAAACGGAAAATGACTGTATACGGAATCGTACCAATTCTCGTGTTCAATGTTGGATTTTATTCACTTGTTGGAAGGTTTTCAGAGCCGTAGATTTTGAAGTCGCTAAAAAGCGGCACTGATCAAAAGAATTTGCTCTAAAATGTTCGCTTCAGGTTTCGGTTTCAAGGCCTTCTACTAAAATGATTCCAATTATGCAAGATGGTTCCGTCAGGACGTTTTCTCATAAATTTGAAATATTATAAAGTTATTATTGAAAATGTGATATTTATTCAATATCAATCTTTAGGGTTTATCATAATGTGAAACTGATGTAAATGCTGAGTTGTTTATGCAATCCAACACACAATTCAGAGCATCAGATTAGTCCTATTAATCTTTCCATGATCGGTCGCTGTGTTCTAAATATTTTTAGCTAAATATGTCTGATCGGATGCATGTTTTCCCCAAGGTGATGATGTCAATCCACGTCTACAAAAGAAAGACAGCTAACAATTGCAAACTTGAATCACTTTTGCTCGGTTTGCGCCATTATACTTATTGATTGCTTATTGACACAAACCTTGTACCTTTTATGACGTCCGAGATAAATTAAACAAAATAGCTACAACTTTATTTGCGTAAAGATTAACGCCAGCGTCGGAGGAGTTTCAAGCATCCGAAACCGAACGACTGTGAGTCTTGATTAATTCCAACCCGAGCATGTGTCACACCTACGATGGTATAAGCACGAATAATAAAAACGAAAAAATGACTGCATTGAAAAAATAAAGTCAAGGAAGAAAATCCACTAAAATCGTTTGACTGTGCGGCCGCGTCAAGTCTATCGGCACCGAACTGAATATTGTTTGTTTGGTCCGCATAAATAAATAAAAACCAAACCGTGCCATGATGAGTACTACACTGCTCATAAAAATGTGACTGTTGCTCATGCATGATGCCTTGAAAGCGTGTTAATGTCAATTTTATGTGATGTTGTCGCTTAGCTTGGAGTGAAGTTGTAGTTGCTTTGCGCTTTGGAATTTGTAAGATTTTCTTGTAAATACTACCTTTTATATTTACATACGTATGCTAGTCGCACCCAAGGTATCCGAGCACCTTGGTCTTCCCCGAATTATTGGAAATATCAAATTACAAATAAAAAAAAATGCGTCATAATCATAAGCCCTCCTTAACCGTGCGGTAAGACGCGCGGCTACAAAGCAAGACCATGCTGAGGGTGGCTGGGTCGATTCCCGGTGCCGGTCTAGGCAATTTTCGGATTGGAAAGGCATAAAAGTATCATCGTGCTAGCTGATATACGAATGCAAAAATCGTAACTTGGCTTAGAAACATCGCAGTTAATAACTGTGGAAACGCTTTATGGACACTAAGCTGTGAGGCGGCTCTGTCCCAGTGTGGGGATATAATGCTAAAAAGAAGAAGAAAAAGGAAATTTTGATAATCGGAGAAAACCGCATCCATCAAAACCATAGCTGGAAAGGGTAGTGAAAGACAGTAAAATATTCTCCCCTTAGTCAATACCTATAATAAGTTTTTACTTTTCAACAAACAAACTTTGTGTCTTTGTGTGCCAAAATGTCGCAAATGCATTGCCTGTGAGTACTCATATAAAAATATTACAGAGAACACGTAATAAGTAAAGCTTTTTAAAAAGTAGTGAAAAATGGATTTCAACAAGTTCCTGGGCAATAAGCCCCACCTTCAACAAACATGTTTTATAGCCCTTCATTTGCATGTTATCTATCATACGAAGGTGATAATAATAATAAAAAACCTCAGGTCCGCGACGTTAGGCATAATGTACGTTAGGCATACCCTAGCAGTGAAACTAACCACTCCATTATTTTGGCTATTCTAGTGACATACTAGAATCAGGAAAATTCCCAAATATATGGAAAAACTCATTTTTGATACCCATTTTCAAATCTGAAAAAAAATCAGACATACGTAATTATCGTGGAATAGCCATTATCTCTTGCATTCCAAAACTTTCTGAGGCCATAGTAAACGAAAAATTATTTAAACAAGTGAAAAACCGAATAACAGACGCACAGCATGGCTTCTTTAAAGGGCGTTCAAGTTAAACTAATCTTCTTGAATGCAATGGATAAAGGGAACCATGTAGAAGATCTTTATACTGACTTCAGTAAAGCATTTGATCGCCTAAATATACCCATTAGGGTGGTTCAAAAAATCGATTTTGCTCCACAGTGCTCATCTGATTCTTTACCATGTTCTGAGGGTCCTCTGAAAATTTGAGCTCATTTGGATTAAAACTGATTTAGCACAAGCCGTTTCAAGTTTGCATGCAAATTAGTATGGGGAAAATTATTTTTTCATTAAACTGTTAATGACGTTTCCCCATTGAGCGCAGGTTAAAAGAAAACCTACATAGCTAAAAGGGATACTCAACAGCTTTCACCCAACGAAAACCGCATGTTGATTAATCGTCCCAATAATTAATAATCGATTTTAAGACAGGTTGCGAATCTTTAGTCATGATCATAAAACTTCTTTGAGGGCATCACTGAAATGTGCAGTGCAACATAGTAGCCTGAATTTGTGTGTGCTATCTTTCGCGCCACGAGCAGCAATGTTGCCTGTTGATGAGTTATGCAATTAGCTCCAGAAAACCACGGTATAGATTAAATTCGATTACTAATTATTGGAACGATTAATTAAGACGCGGTTTTCACTGAGTGAAAGCTGTTTAGTATTCCTTTTAGCTATGTAGGTTTTCTTTTAACATGCGCTTGATGGGGAAGCGTCATTAACAGTATAATGAAAAAATAAATTTTCCCATACTAATTTGCATGCAAACTTGCAACGGCTTGTGCTAAATCAGTTTTAATCCAAATGAGCTCAAATTTTCAGAGGACACTCACTGCCCTTCTACGCATAGTTGTCCCATGTTAGTTTTTGTGCATTTTGACTTTTTATCATTGAGCAGTCTATTTTGATGTATACTTTTGGAAAACTTTAACAGATTTCGAACTTTGTTCGGAAAATCATTGAAAACAACATCAAGTCTATTTGTCCCATTGCTTAATTTCTACGCATAATTGTCTCGCGGTGATTAAATTCATCATTATGGCGGATTCTGTTATTGTATGGAGCAACTCACATTGAAATAGCATTTTCTGTTTAGATCTTGAAATCTTAGCCTGTTGCACTGGTTTAATGGGAACAATTTGTACAATACTCATTCTAAGCGACATAATCACTTCAACCACGTGGCAGGTTCACTTCCATAGATAAAGCATGTGGAGACGTATGTCAATCGCAGTAGTCATTCTCGAAATCATGCTTTGAACGGGGCTGATATGCGTAGAAACCATAAAACAAGTGCTCTATTTCTCGGCATAACTGTCCCGCCAAACTATTTTCATGATCGTTGTCGCAAATTCTATTTGTGAGTGAAAAATAAGAATGATTTCAATGAAATTAAGCTTTCTGAATGGTTCTGTGATGTAATAATCTTATATTGCATTATGGTTATGCGCCAGCAATGAAAATGAGTGTTTAATTTCAAATGCCATTTTCTCATTTGTCGTTTTTTGAATTTGGTACAAGCATGCGTAGAACGGCAGCTCAGAACATGGTAAAGAATCAGATGAGCACTGTGGAGCAAAATCGATTTTTTGAACCACCCTAATACCCATGCTTCTATTCAAATTGAAAAAAAAAAACTGGAATTGAGCCGGGACTACTCAAATGGCTTGAATCCTACTTAACTGATCGCCAGTTGATTATAAAATTTAACAACAATAGATCAAAACCCATTCAAGCCACTTCCGGTGTCTCCCAGGGCTCTCATTTGGGGCCTCTATTATTCATAATAAGTATATATAAACGACATTTCCTTCATTCTTGACAAACTTAAAGTGTTAATCTATGCAGATGACATGAAGCTCTTTTTGGAAATAGGGAATAAAAATGACCTCAACATATTACAGAACGAAATATGCACATTCTACGAATGGTGCAATAAAAGCCTATTGCAACTGAATGAAAAAAAATGTTACCTTATATCATTCAGCAGAAAAAGAACAGCATCAAATCTCTCAATTAAATTAGGAAACCAGGTTGTAGAAAAATGCGATAGAGTTAGGGATTTAGGAATTATCTTAGACTCCAAACTAACGTTCATCGACCACTACAACACAATTATTCATAAAGCAAATAATATGATGGGTTTTATAAAACGTTTCTGCTATAACTTTTATGACCCATACACAATTAAAACATTATATATTGCTTATGTAAGGTCGATACTGGAATATTGCAGCATTGTATGGTCTCCATTTTCAATAACACACGAAGAAAGATTAGAATCAGTACAAAAACAATTCCTATTATTTGCTCTTCGTAAATTAGGTTGGACAACATTCCCACTTCCATTATATGAGGCACGCTGCAAGCTTATAAACATTCAATCTTTGAAAAAGCGTCGTGAAACTGCAATGGTTTCATTTATTAACGATATAGTTTCGCAGCGTATTGATTCAATAAACATTTTATCGAAATTAAATTTCTACATGCCATCTCGACAACTGCGTCATCGACATACATTTTTAAATTAATCACTGCCGTACAAATTATGCAAAATTCGGATCTCTCAATCAGATGATGGCCATCTAAAATCAACACTGCGAAACTATTGACTTTACAATGTCTCGGCAGAACCTAAAAAAAAAATTTGTCACAATTCGAAACCTACACATCTAAATTTACATTAAATCGCAAAATTAAACTAAGTAGTAACTTTTTTTTTATACACTATAATACCGTATTTATAGCATTAAGAAAATAAAAAAAAACATGTATATTGTATATGTACTATTCTACGTCGGTTGACGAAATAAATAAGGTACACTGGGGGAAGTGGAAAAAGGGGGTAAGTGTAAAAATCGACTCGAAGAATTGGAATTGTTCATACTTTACAGTTTTTAACACATCACAGCATTATGCAAGAATATACTTTGATGCTCACACTAATACTATGTTGAAAATTGTATAATGCATACACTAACACGATTAACGCTTGAACTGTAATTTTAGGTTTCACGAAAAGTTGATTTTTGCATTCATAAAATCAATTCTTATTTGCAGAAATTGTTCTTTTTTCAAGTGAATTTATATCACAGGTGACCATTATAATACAATTAAACTAATCCCATTCAATTGGTAGTGGTTTGTACCAAGAAAGCAAATAATTCGAAGATTTTACACTTACCCCAGGTATAAAACTCTGCGGGGGAAGTGGATAATGTTCTAATTACGCAATTTTTTTCTTCCCTCCAGGGTTTATTTCGATTGCTGTGAATCCTAATATGTTCCTTCTTTGTTATCATTAAGATTCCAGTGGTGATTGGACTCATATAAATGAGAAAATGCCTGATTAATTCACTTATCGGTATTGATGCCTTTCACATGTTTTACATATGAAAAAAAATGTATAAGAAAGTTAAAAATAGCACTGATAGGTAAGTGTATTGTATAATTCACATTAGTTTTTATTCATAACAAGTTTCGCCGTTGAATGCAATTTTTTTGTGAACAAATTGGTCAAGAACAAGTGCTTAAGAATAGCTGATAATTTTGTACGTGCTTCGCGCACACACATACATACAAATACGTACATACAGACATCTTAATTCGTCAAACTAAGTTGATTATTTTAAAATCCTGTAAGTCCCATTTTTCCTTTAAAAAGTTCATCTTTGGGGCGAACATATAGACTTTACGTACACTTATTGTTCGAGAAGGCAAAACCAGCCCTCCCCTAGCTATTACGAGAATTCCTTGAGAATCTATTCCGTTAAGGTAATGAAATTATTCCTCAAAAGATGCTCAGAGCAATTATCGTATTGATTTTAGTTATATGTAACTACTCATCACTATTGAAGGTCAAGGTAACATGGGTTTTCCACTTACCCCATCCCACTAGGGTAAGTGGAAAAACAACTCTTCATTTTAAAATCCATTTCCATAAACTTCAAGCGACCAAAATGGTATGAATTACCGCACAGTTGATGCAAAATTGACTGTTTTTGATAGCCCATTCTAATTGAACGCATTTCAATCATTTAATCTGGTTTTACACTAATTCAAACATGCAATATCGATTTTTCCTTTTCCACTTCCCCCAGTGTACCTTAAATAAATAATTTACAATGTTATGAAAACTCATGACCCTACAGTTCGCTAGACTGGTGCGGTCGGGTCTGAGCTTGACGACCGACTGGCAAATAGCTTACACAACCTCACTTGATCAGTACAGTTGCTGATGAAGAATGTGTATAGCCGCCAGACATTCTAAATACTCACGCTCCTCTATTGTGGACGTGTACTATACACATGTGGAAGTATTGGCTTGAGAAATGGATTGCGAGTGATTTGACTATGCGTCCAATTTGGGAATCTCGAGCTCGTTCAGTAGCCTTTAGGTTGCGAAGGCCGACGGAGGTCCTTCGTAGCTTAGTTGGTTAAAGCACCAGTCTAGCGTACTGTAGGGTCATGGGTTCGAGTCCCATCGAAGGGAAAGTGGTTACCTCCAATACATTTTCCAAATCAATAGCTTCCACATAACGTACATATTCACATATGAGTTTTCATAACATTGTAAATTAACGTCCAAGTCGGGTGGTTTAATCCCCGGAAATAGGCAGTTAACTTTGATTGAACTGAAATAAATAATGGACGTTTGGAATAATTCTGCCTTCTTTATGTCATAGGCTAGTTTTGAAACATTTTATGCCTAACGTCCATTATGCATATTGTACATTATGCCTAACGTGCTTATGCCTAACGGGGTTTTCCCACAAACCCCTATGTACTTGGGGAAGGGTCCTTTGGCTGAATCCCATCAGGCTGAATGTCACTAGGCCGAACAAACCATTAGGCCGAACCCCATCTGGTCGCAAGTCATTTGGCCGAACAAGTCATTCTGCCGAATATGTTATTTGGTCACATACGTAATTTGACGTCTCACTTCTTACTACTCAATCATCATTGCTCACTTCTAACTGCAAAAAAAAAAAAATGAGTGAAAAGAGAGGCGTCTTACTTCGATTTTCCTACTTTTCACAGTGAGAAGTGAATAGTTAGAAGTGAGACGTTTCACTTTCCCACTAATCATTTCTTACTTCTGACTAAGTGAAAAGACGTTTCACTTCTCAATTCCCACTACTCACTTTTCATAGTTAGAAGTGGAAAATTAGAAAAGATACGTCTCACTCCTCACTTCCCTCACAGAAGTAAGACGTCCAAGTTAGACCTACTACTACGTACCACGTAGTTGAGAAGTCTCTTTTCTGACATCCTTTTAATAATTTCTCACTTCTCACTGTAAAAGGTGAGACCTATCATTTTGTGAGAAGTGAGAAAAGATTAGTGAGAAGTAAGTAATGGGACATATCACTTCTTATTTCTCACTTTTCACTTCTCACTGTGAAACATGAGTAGTGCGAAGTGAGAAGTACGACGTCTCACTACTCACTTCGTACTTCTCACTTTTCACAGTGAGAAGTAAGAAGTGAGACATTATTTGCGAGAAGTGAGAAGTGAGAAGTTAGACGTCTTACTTCTCACATTCATTCATTCATTCATTCATTTCATTTCATTTATTTAGTCAACATCTAAACAGATAACACTGAATCAACAATTTGACGCCACAATACACGGTTCGAGGCCGCATCTCTCCATCCTCGAATACGCTCCACAGATGATGCGCCTTCGTATTTCACGACTAACGTTGTTGTCAGCCGTTAGCAAGGATCCGAGGTAGACGAATTCCTCGACCACCTCGAAGGTATCCCCGTCTATCGTAACACTGCTTCCCAGGCGTGCCCTGTCGCGCTCGGTTCCGCCAACAAGCATGTACTTTGTCTTTGACGCATTCACCACCAGTCCAACTTTTGTTGCTTCACGTTTCAGGCGGGTGTACAGTTCTACCACCTTTGCAAATGTTCGGCCGACAATGTCCATGTCATCCGCGAAACAAATAAATTGACTGGATCTGTTTAAAATCTGTTTAAAATGCTGTTAAACCCGGCTCTCCGCATGACACCTTCTAGCGCAATGTTGAATAACAAGCACGAAAGTCCATCACCTTGTCTTAGTCCCCGGCGTGATTCGAACGAACAAGAGTGTTCGCCCGAAATCTTCACACAGTTCTCTTCCATAATTTTCGATAGCTCTACGCGTTCTATACTGTCGTATGCCGCCTTGAAATCAACGAAAAGATGATGCGTTGGGACCTGGTATTCGCGGCATTTTTGAAGGATTTGCCGTACAGTAAAGATCTGGTCCGTTGTCGAGCGGCCGTCAACGAAGCCGGCTTGATAACTTCCCACGAACTCATTCACTAATGGTGACAGACGACGGAAGATGATCTGGGATATCACTTTGTAGACGGCATTAAGGATGATGATCGCTCGAAAGTTCTCACACTCCAGTTTGTCGCCTTTCTTGTAGATGGGGCATATAACCCCTTCCTTTCACTTCTCCGGTAGCTGTTCAGTTTCTCAGATTCTGACTATCCATTTGTGCAGGCAAGTGGCTAGCTTTTCCGGGACCATCTTGATGAGCTCAGCTCCGATACCATCCTTACCAGCTGTTTTATTAGTCTTTAGCTGTTGGATGGCATCCTTAACTTCCCTCAAGGTGGGGGCTGGTTGGCTTCCATCGTCCGCTGAACTGATGTAGTCATCTCCTCCGCTGCCTTGACTTTCACTGCCTGTACTCTCAGCGCCATTCAAATGTTCCTCGTAGTGCTGCTCTCGTAAAACTTTTTGTATGGAAGCTTTAAATTTTTCGTATGGATCGTAATACTCAGTCTGACCCTCTCCCTTCCCAACAGCGTTACGTAATTTGTGAAATGCCCCTTACATATCCATATTATGTGAGACCATTTGTATCGCCATTATGCCGAACGTGTCCTGCGCATATACTGAAAAAAAACTCCTTTTTCGGAGGATTTTCGTCTTGTTTCGATCGCAAGAGTTTTTGACTATGCAGCCTAGATGTTTTAAAACGATCGTTTGATATTCATCTCAACGTTTCGGAAAGTTGTTATTACCCTCATCAAGAGTAGAATAATGAATGTTTTCTTCTCAGGAAGTTTTCTCGAATCTCGATATTTCCAAAACTGAATGAATGAATTGAAGTCGAATGCTCAATATATTTGACTTTTTTTAAACCCTACCTTTTGGATCCAAGATCTGGTTTCTGAAAGTATCAAGGCGAAACCTGTAAATATAGAAAGAAAGGAAATCAAATCGATGGAATTCTTATAAATCTATATATTTTAGGAGTAACGTTTTATTACATTCATACGCATAAAATCTGTTCATCTTATCTTTTCGGAATGTTATAACTACAGTACACATTCGATTAAAACGTTAGACGTTATTCTATGCATTAATTCAAGATAACAAAATTGTAACAAACTTGCATAATTTGTCATTCGCAACATATAAAAACAAAAAATAAAAAAAAAGTCACGTTCAAAATGATTAAAACCAATTCAATTAACGCCACAGGTAGAGGTGTGCGCCGCCGCGCCACGCCGCCGCCGCCGGCATTTTTGCATCGGCGCGCCGCTGTTTTAAATTTGTCACGCCGGTGGTCTATAATTTTCCACGCCGATTCAAAATTAAAAGTCTGCAGGATGTTCCGTGGAAATTTATTGGAATTTCAGAAGATTTTTCCCCATTGGCGTAACTAGCCTCGATGCCCAGGGTGGGCTATAGCCCATTTATCTATTTCTCTAGTTTGAGCTTCTTTTCAAAACTTCTCGAACATTTTAGCACCTTATTAAGCTACCTTAGTGGTAATGTGATAAAGACGATTCAATCACCTAAGGCAATTGCGGATCAATCACACTCATCCATATTCTTTTTTGGGCATGTGCATGTGCTTTTGGCTGTAGTCCATAGTATCGAAGTATGATTGTTTACTAGCCGATTGATTGCTACAACGACTCAAATTGATGGCGTATGGCTATGCGTCTAAGTGTAGTAGCGCTCGACTTTGTCTCGCACACTGAAAGGATAATATGTGACGGATCGCCGTCAGGTTCCCACCGGTAGGCAGTGAAAATGTTTACAGATTTCATAAATATTCTATCTATCTCAAATAAAAAAAAGGCAACATTCCTCCAGGGATTCCGACGGGAATATTCCAAGCATATCGAAGGGAACCTCCAGAGATTCTGAAGGTAATTTGAACGGGAATGTTCCAGTGAATCTGACGGAAATGTTTCAGGGATTCCAATGAGAATCTTTTAGAGATTCCGAATGGAATCCTCCAGGAATTACGACAAGAATATTTCTGGAGTTCCAACGGGAATGTTCCAGAGATTCCGTCAGAAATCCTCCAGGAATTCCAACGTGGATGTTCAGGGATTTCGTAGGAAATTTTCTAGGGATGTGAAAGCAAATCGTCGAAGGATACCGAATTTATCGTCGAGGGACTCCGTATCAATCATCCAGAGATTCCGTAAAGAATTCTCCGGCGATTGCAAAGGGAATCATTCAGGTATATTTAGGCCAATCGTTGAATATATACGAAGCAAATCGTCGAATGATTCCAAAGCAATTCATGGAGGGATTCCAAAGTAAAATGTCGAGGGAGCCCGAAATTAATCTTTTAGAAATTTCGAAGCCAACCGTCGATGTATTCCGAAGCAATTCATCGAGAGATTCCGAAGTAAATCGTCAGAGGGATTCCTATCCTAGATGGATTCCGAAGCAAATCATTCAGGGATTGGGAGGCAAAACGTCGAGATACTTCGAAACAAATATTCAAGATATTCTTAAGAAAATCATCGAAGTATTCTGAAACAATTTGTCAAGGAATTCTGAAGCGAATCTCCGAACGATTTCGAAACAAATCTTTGAACGACTCCAGAGGGATTCCAAAGCAAATTAACGAGAGATTCTGAAGCAAATGCTCCATGGATTCCCAAGGGTATTCCTTAACGATACCGAAAGGATCCAGTGTGAATTCTTCTGGATTCCGGTTGGAATATTTCGATTATTCTGAAAGGAATTGTTTAGAGATTCCAATGAGAATTCTTCTCAGATGCTGATGGGATCTGTGGGGGTAATCATGCTGCGAGGCAAGCGGAAGTCTGATGGAAAACTGTCACTCCACTCCGTGATGGTTGACCACAGTTCCACAGTTGACTGTCTTACTCGTCCAGTTCTCACCAAAAGACACAATCCTAGAGGATGCCCCGTGGAATTCGCCAACTTTTTGTTTCCTGGGCCAGTCTATTCATTATGCTATATGTTGAAAATTTATATCACTGCTAAGTGCTAACTAACTTTTCAAATCCTAGGGGGCTAATTTTTTCCTAGGAAGGGCTCCCCATTGCCATTTGGCAATTTGTTCATTTGACAAGTGTCGTTCGGTTGAATTGATCATTTTGCTAAAAAAAAAAGTCGTTTAGCTGGTACAAAATGCCATTTGGCTCATATTATTTGTTTGCAGAAGGGGCATTTTCGGACCAAATGACTCTTTCTGTCAAACGACCATTTTTACCAAACGGCATTTTCGGCCAAGTGATCTAGTCCATCAAATGACTTTTTTGGTCAAACGATCATTTGGGCCAAATGACATTTTCAGCTAAATAAGCTGTTAGGGCAAACAACTTTTTCAGTTAAATTACTAATTCGGTCTAATGAGCCTTTCAGCTGTTTGTCGCTTTCCGCCAAATGTTATTTTCAGTCAAACCATTTTCACCTAATACCGTTTCGGACAAACGTTTAATTCGGCCTAATGGAATTTGGCTCAAAGTCATCTGACTTTTAGCACAGACAAACAGACATAACACTCGTTAAATTTCCATCTTTCACTGATTTACTGGTCAATTCAAATAATCATTAGTTGGCCAATCGGTCACTAGTGGCGCGCGCTTCGGATTTGCTCGAGTTTGACATTTGCTCACTACTGCCATCTGGTTCGTGATTTGCCCAACCAACTGAAATCAACAGATGTCGTTAGTGTTTAAATGACGATGAATTTGATGAGTGAATGTTCACTGTGTTACGTCTGTTTGTCTGTGTTTTTAGTCTTACCTGTTATTCTTGACTTTCGGTCAAACGACCCATCTGATCGACAAATTAAATTTAGCTAAAATGGCCATTTGGCCGCAAAAGTTTGATCAAAAAGATGTTTGGCCGCAATGGTCGTTTGTCAGAGAGGTCATTTGGCCGAAAATGTTATTTGGCCAAACGAGTGGATATTTTTGACCATATTACTCGTCCAGTAATCAACATTTGGCCGTAAAATCAAATGAAATTTTCGACCAAATTGCCCTTTCTGTCAAACAACCATTACGGTCGAACGACAACCATACGACGTGTTAAAAAAAATCGGTCCAAATTACCAATTCGGCCTTATGTCGCTTTGGCCAAATGCGATTTTTGGCCAAACTGTTTTCCATTGTATAACCGTTTTGCTCAACTTTCATTTCGGTAAAATACAACTCGGCTTGATAATGTTCAACTTAACGTATTATTCGGCCAAACGGCTTTTGCCTAATGATTTTCGGACAAACGACCCTTCCGCTTTTTAAATAATTTCCCATAGAATTTCCTAAGATTTTTTTATGGATTCAAAGAATTCCCTGTAGAAATACAAAAAAAATCCTTCAAAAAACTGATTTATTTTGTTGAATTACCGAACGGTTTTCCATATTTTTTTTAAATCTCTTAAAGTTCTGAATAATTTTGGTTAAAATTTCGCAAAAAATCACCGCGGAAAATTAAAAAAAAAATCCATGCAAATTTCAATGAATTTCCTATGAAAATTTCGAACAATTTGCCGTTGAAATTCAATTTTTATGTTGATGTCCTCATTTTGAGCAATCTGCGGCGGAAAATTTGAAGAATTTTCTGTGTAAATTTCAAATAATCCTCAACAGAAACTTTCCGAACATTTTCCTGTAGAAACTTGAAACAATTTTCCTTAGAAATTCTTAACTACTTCTTTGAAATTTCCAAATAGTTCTCATAACTTCATAGTAGTTGTCTTGGAAAATCCGAAAACAATTTTCAAATGAATATTTTGGAGAAGCTCAGAGAAGCTCAGGAGAAGTTTATCAGATTTTCCGTAGGAATTCAAATGAATCTTCCGTTGAAGTCTTGAAAACATCCTGAAAAAATGCAGAAAAATATCTTGAAGAAATGATCGTAAAAAATCTCCACGCCGATTCACGCCGCCGCCGCCGCCGCCGACTAAAATGGCTTTCGGCGTGACGCCGAAAACGCCGCCGCCGCCGACCAAAATTCTGACAAACGCCGCCGCCGCCAATTTTCGGACCGGCGCACACCTCTAGCCACAGGAATGTCGATACACGCCAGGGAAATCTTCAATGTCCAGTTCCAAATATGTCGAATTCATTACTAATTCATAACATTACTTCATAATAATCCATCTGTTGGAAGGAGATTCTCGCGTAAGTGTTTTGCTTACACCACCCCCTTTTTCGGCCCTTCATACAGCAGTGCACTGAAAGCAGATTGGTAATTAAATTCGACTGTACTGTTAGGATAAACCGTATGCAAAGCAAGACTCAAGCCGGTATGGTGGACAACTACATGCAAACATATGTATATCTAATCAACATCGCAGCCCAATTTAATCGTCCTTTCGATAATTAGAATGTTTCACGATACCAACTCGTCGATGCACCTCAACTAAATCTTTGATCGTCGACCGGCTCACTTGTCACTCATAATCATATTCATTACCGCAAGTAGCAGCCTGTGTGTCGAGTGCACGAAGCATGATCACTACGTATGCGAAAGAACAAACCCGAAATCACCCTCCGGGGGGTCATTGAGTTATTGCAAAACCATGCGCAAAGCCTTGCTCCGTGGTCCCCAAGAAAAAAAAAACCTTGCATATTTTATGGACATTTACTGCGCTTCTTGCCATCATGCATTGCGTTAGCGAACGGGTAATGTTACACAGTGAGGATTTTGAGCATGATGAGAAAAGATGGGATCGGCTCGGCGCGCAATGATGACTGTGTGCCGTTCGAGGTGAGCATAAACCGGGGAAAATCGCTTATAAAGTGACATAATTTCTGTCAATGAGTTGCTGCCGTACCACTAAATGTATTTATGCTAATATAGCATTCTCCAAACGAGAGAAGACGCTACGGGGAAGGCGGCATGTTTCTGTTGTTAATATTATGTAAAAAGTCTGCCGATCGAATCTCGCCACGACTGCTGGCTGGCTTGATGAGCGTGTAATTGATTTGTCGATACAAACGAGCGGCAATTCAGATTCAGTTCAAATTTCACGATTTTGAACGTTGATTGCCTGACAGACTTGTTTTGGTACGAAAAGAAGGGACACCAAATGCATTTTATCTTGAAGCCACTGAAAATACATTTTAAAAATTATCTATGGTCTGTGAAATTTGCCTTCAGATGTTTGAATGCTACCAGAAATGCTTGTCATTCCTTTTCATAGTTTGTCCATTCGACACAAACTATTTTTTTTTTTGCTTATTTATTAATAAACTTGGGGAAAAAATCATCTGGCTCCCGCTGTTGTAAATCGATTCTAAATAGAAGTGCACGACATTCTCAATAAATTATCGGATAAAACCATTAGGACCGTAGTAAACGATCGGCTCGCGAACAGCCCGGCAAGTTTTATTGTCTCCGAGTTAGAATCTAATAAATAATACTATTAACAATGCTTTAAGGGTTTGTAATTAAGTAGCGCCTCCAGCACGCTTTTGGTTCTAAACCACGCAAAGGAAATCGTGGGCGTGTTTCGCTTCAATAGGAGACTAGAACTGGCGAAGAAGTTCAACAATAGCTCGCTGGTTTGTGTTATTTAGCATCGTAAAATCGAAAGCTCCAATTTCCCACCGACAACCGAGCGAGCCATGACTGGTTGGACCTTGGCCGGGCCATAGTGAAATCACCCCCCTACGGGGTGCTGATTTATTTAATAAATTAATTTTCCGTCAAAGGCAGAATCGGTCGCACGTATTTGCGCCAATCAACTCAGCTCGTTCGAATTGATGCAAAAAATGGCGACTATCGACCCTTCAGCAAAAGTGATCCAATTTAACTCGGCACCCCACAATTAATCACCATAATCTCGCCACGACAGACTGCTCGATCGTCGCGAAAGAACCTGCCCTCGACTTTTGCGTAAACTTGCTCTGGACTAATATGGCACCGGGCCAATTACCATCAACCTAAATTTCGATCAGCTCACAGAATATCGAAGAATCCTCCGTCCACAGATGACGGTTGCGCCTTCAGGTCTTTGTTCGGCCGGCCGCAAGCATTTAAGGTCACTCCTGACGGAATCCAAGTTTTAAAGTGCTCGCGTTTTCGGGGGCACACCATTCGGTACGGAAGCAACGCACAACTGTCATTTTTATTATTTCACGCATGCTGCGACGCAGCAAAGCTAAAACAACAAAAATGACAGTTGTGCGCCGCCTCTGTATCGAGTGGTGTGCCCCCGAAAACGCGAGCACTTTGAAACTTGGATTCCGTCAGGAGTGACCTTAATCCCTGGCGCGGATCGCAAACAATTATGAATGGTGGCTTGACAAAACAATCATTTGGGACCCCTCGAGCAAGGTTCTCACACAAGATTTACGAGCTCTCTCGTTGAGCCGTAGTCTGCGATGGTAGCCGACACCATCAGTCGCATTTCTTGCACCTTCTTTCCTTTTACGGGTACATCACCCCCTCCCAGTTTGGTCGCGGCCGGCGGTCGAGCGGTGGCCTCAATGGTAGATCAACTTGAACCGGGCGATTATGCAATGCGCTCGCGCGGACTGAACCTACCCGACGAGATGTGGATTCCCTTTTGTGGAAAGTGCTATGCTTTAGGTTCTCTAAAGGTTGCGATGCATGGATGCTGGTAGAATATGCGGCGACCAGGAGGTGCCGGCAGGTCCCTTGCTCTAGAGTCTGCGCAAAGGACGTTCACCTTGAACGAAATTGTTTTCACTTTTGCCTGATCATGCTGGGGGTAGAATTGCTCTTCGGTTTGGATCGATTCGACTTAAGCAGGTTTGCCTCATGTCAAACCAAAATATTATCCAAACAGCTTGTGCTCAGTCAAATTATAATCAAACTAGTTGACCCGGCAGACGTTGTCCTGCATAGTAGGCGAGAATGTGCATTCCGAACTGCTCATGCAAAGTTCGCATAGGAATCACAATTTTAGTTTTTCACGATTTGCTTAACTTTACTCGTAATTTTCGCATCAGGAAATATCATATAAACCCGTCGGAAACTATAACGAATGTTTCTGCTGAAGAAATGAAAAAAATCCATCCAGCCGTTTTCGAGTTATGCGGATACGAACACAGACCATTTCATTTTTATATATAAGATTAGTCTAAAATTAAAAACATTTATTAAAATAGCAAATGTCATTTTTTAAACATAAGAGAGTGGAAGAGTCTTATTTTGAATCACATACTAGGTTCTGAGAAAAAAATGTTTTAATTTCTTATTTATTTTCTAATTTAATTTAAATTCTTATAGAGACATTACCATTACCAAGTTTTTTTTTATTATTTCAATTGCTGGTTACCAATTAGTTGCTACATAAAATGACTAAATCAGCGTGTAGGTACGTCATAAATTCCAATGAACGATAAAAACAGTCTCGGTGATTCTAACGATCATTTAAGTGCCATTATTCACCACCAAACGCTATACAGCTAGAACGGAAGCGAATGACGTGCCTATCAAACGAAGCACCTGTGCGTTTGAGCTTGAAGCCGTATTTAGTTGATCGCCTGAGTGATCCACGCCTCTTGGTTCCACCTAGCCAGTTCGAAGATGATCGCGAATGGTGCGTGGTAAATGGGTAATGCGTGGTAGTCTTGCCCTTTTCCGAAAGTTTTTGCTTCCCGTTCCACTCATTTCGAAATTTCAACAAAGGTCCAAAAGATTCTCACCGTCAAACATCCTGGAAAGAACTTCCTTTTTTCGCAAACATCATTATTTACGTCTTGACTAGCCGTTCTGGGTCATCGAACCCCGAATTTGAACACTCATGGACTGTGATTTTAAAACAATTTGTTTCGTGCTAGGTGCTTAGAATACTTTAATACGAACCTCAAGATGAAAATTACCCCAAGAACCCATATTGGTTTGATCAAAATTCGTATCCAAACGGTAGGTAGCCACTGGATCGCGACGACCATTTGATTGATGTTTATTTGAACTTCAGGTGCGATCGTACGCCTATATGGAGGTGACAGAAGCGTCAGAGAGATTACTATTGAGCTGGTAATTGGATTTGCTGCTCATTTCCTGTAGCTTCGTGATGACCTTGACCGAACGATGTGATGTTCCCTTCTCGGTAGGCAGACAGTCAGTGCTACCACCGCACCAGTAGTAGGCAGCTCACACAATGGCAACAATACCGTCGGGAGAGTTTAGGGAGTGGTGTTTGGCGGCGGCGGTGTTCTTTGTGTTCTGTGGGACGACGCCAATAAGACGGAGTTGGTACCACAACAACGTGACGTGCATGGCCAGTCGAGCGTGAAATAGGGTTGACGCGAACGCAATTCAAATCGGGCTCAATTGTGCGCCGATTTGGGATGTTTACAAATACGGCAATTAGGGCGGATGGCGGATGAATGCGAAGTGCGTTAATGCTAATGATGGGAGCGATTTGAATTATTATTTAAACCTCGGGAGGTCGCGGCGATCTTAAGTGATCGAGCATTTGGGTCACTCGGGTAACGATGGGAGGTTTGGGGCTATTTGCGTGTTTTGAAACATTGTCCAAGTGTTGTTGAGTGTAATCTGTATAAAATCAGTAGCGGAGCACACAATTGCAAATTAGTCAAATTTGTTTAAAAATATAATTTATATTAAGCCGAGTGGTACTTGAACCACTGCAAATATAATTGCACAAATCGTGGCTTTAAAAAGAAAAAGGGCAGAAATTATTCAGTAATCAAGTGCAAAAAAGAAAGCACAATGAGAACAACAACAAAGATAGCTAGCGTCTCCGATAGGCTTCCTAACGGAAGGGCAGTGGAGTAGGCCGGGTGACAGATACAGTGATAGTTTGCTAATTGGGGTATGACCTCACTCCAATTAGCGAATGCCGTTCGCTAATTGGGGGGTTTTGACAAGCGTCAATGTTGTTTACTTTTTACATTTAACAAAGGAAAATTTTACGCACCAGAAAATATCGATCCCGCCAAACATAGAAATAAATCGTCAACGCGTTTTTGACATCACATTGACATTGACATCATACTGAATTAGAAAAAATATTCTAACAAAATTATATTATAAGACGGATTTTCAATTTGAATCTCGCTATTGGATTTAGAGATCTTCATTGGACTTGAACTTGGGATTTGTTTTGAATTGGATTTTAATTGAGATTTGGATTAAATTTGAACTTCATTGGACACGGATTGGATTAGCAGTAGATTCATATTACATTTGGCTTGGATGAAGATGAGATTTGAATGCGTAATTAAATTGGCAAGATTTGTGTTGGATTGGATTTGGACTGGATTTGGATTGGATTTGGATTGGATTTGGATTGGATTTGGATTGGATTGGATTTGGATTGGATTTGGATTGGATTTGGATTGGATTTGGATTGGATTTGGATTGGTTTGGGTTTGGTTTTGGTTTGGATTTGGTTTGGTTGGTTTGGATTGGTTTGGATTGGTTTGGATTGGTTTGGATTGGTTTGGATTGGTTTGGATTGGTTTGGATTGGTTTGGATTGGTTTGGTTGGTTGGATTGGTTGGTTTGGATTGGTTTGGATTGGTTTGGATTGGTTTGGATTGGTTTGGATTGGTTTGGATTGGTTTGGATTGGTTTGGATTGGTTTGGTTGGTTTGGATTGGTTTGGATTGGTTTGGATTGGTTTGGATTGGTTTGGATTGGTTTGGATTGGTTTGGATTGGTTTGGTTGGTTTGGATTGGATTTGGATTGGTTTGGATTGGTTTGGATTGGTTTGGATTGGATTTGGATTGGTTTGGATTGGTTTGGATTGGTTTGGATTGGTTTGGATTGGTTTGGATTGGTTGGTTTGGATTGGTTTGGTTTGGATTGGTTTGGATTGGTTTGGATTGGTTTGGATTGGTTTGGATTGGTTTGGATTGGTTGGATTGGTTTGGATTGGTTTGGATTGGTTTGGATTGGTTTGGATTGGTTTGGTTTGGTTGGTTTGGATTGGTTGGATTGGTTCGGTTGGTTTTGGATTGGTTTGGATTGGTTTGGATTGGTTTGGATTGGTTTGGATTGGTTTGGATTGGTTTGGTTGGTTTGGATTGGTTTGGATTGGTTTGGTTGGTTTGGATTGGTTTGGATTGGTTTGGATTGGTTTGGATTGGTTTGGTTGGTTTGGATTGGTTTGGATTGGTTTGGATTGGTTTGGTTGGTTTGGATTGGTTTGGATTGGTTTGGATTGGTTTGGATTGGTTTGGTTGGTTTGGATTGGTTTGGATTGGTTTGGATTGGTTTGGATTGGTTTGGATTGGTTTGGTTTGGATTGGTTTGGTTGGTTTGGATTGGTTTGGATTGGTTTGGATTGGTTTGGTTGGTTTGGATTGGTTTGGATTGGTTTGGATTGGTTTGGATTGGTTTGGTTGGTTTGGATTGGTTTGGTTGGATTGGTTTGGATTGGTTTGGATTGGTTTGGATTGGTTTGGATTGGTTTGGATTGGTTTGGTTGGTTTGGATTGGTTTGGTTGGTTTGGATTGGTTTGGATTGGTTTGGATTGGTTTGGTTGGTTTGGATTGGTTTGGATTGGTTTGGATTGGTTTGGATTGGTTTGGATTGGTTTGGATTGGTTTGGATTGGTTTGGATTGGTTTGGATTGGTTTGGATTGGTTTGGATTGGTTTGGTTGGTTTGGATTGGTTTGGATTGGTTTGGATTGGTTTGGATTGGTTTGGATTGGTTTGGATTGGTTTGGGATTGGTTTGGATTGGTTTGGATTGGTTTGGATTGGTTTGGATTGGTTTGGATTGGTTTGGATTGGTTTGGATTGGTTTGGATTGGATTTGGATTGGTTTGGTTTGGTTTGGTTTGGATTGGTTTGGTTGGTTTGGATTGGTTTGGATTGGTTTGGATTGGTTTGGATTGGTTTGGTTGGTTTGGTTGGTTTGGATTGGTTTGGATTGGTTTGGATTGGTTTGGATTGGATTTGGATTGGTTTGGATTGGATTTGGATTGGTTTGGATTGGTTTGGATTGGTTTGGATTGGTTTGGATTGGTTTGGATTGGTTTGGATTGGTTTGGATTGGTTTGGATTGGTTTGGATTGGTTTGGTTGGTTTGGATTGGTTTGGATTGGTTTGGATTGGTTTGGATTGGTTTGGTTGGTTTGGATTGGTTTGGATTGGTTTGGTTGGTTTGGATTGGTTTGGATTGGTTTGGATTGGTTTGGATTGGTTTGGATTGGTTTGGTTGGTTTGGATTGGTTTGGATTGGTTTGGATTGGTTTGGTTGGTTTGGATTGGTTTGGATTGGTTTGGATTGGTTTGGATTGGTTTGGATTGGTTTGGATTGGTTTGGGATTGGTTTGGATTGGTTTGGATTGGTTTGGATTGGTTTGGATTGGTTTGGATTGGTTTGGATTGGTTTGGATTGGTTTGGATTGGTTTGGATTGGTTTGGATTGGTTTGGATTGGTTTGGATTGGTTTGGATTGGTTTGGTTGGTTTGGATTGGTTTGGTTGGTTTGGTTGGTTTGGATTGGTTTGGATTGGTTTGGATTGGTTTGGTTGGTTTGGATTGGTTTGGTTGGTTTGGATTGGTTTGGATTGGTTTGGATTGGTTTGGATTGGTTTGGATTGGTTTGGATTGGTTTGGTTGGTTTGGATTGGTTTGGTTGGTTTGGATTGGTTTGGATTGGTTTGGATTGGTTTGGATTGGTTTGGATTGGTTTGGTTGGTTTGGTTGGTTTGGATTGGTTTGGATTGGTTTGGATTGGTTTGGATTGGTTTGGATTGGTTTGGATTGGTTTGGATTGGTTTGGATTGGTTTGGATTGGATTTGGATTGGTTTGGATTGGTTTGGATTGGTTTGGATTGGTTTGGATTGGTTTGGATTGGTTTGGATTGGTTTGGATTGGTTTGGATTGGTTTGGATTGGTTTGGATTGGTTTGGATTGGTTTGGATTGGTTTGGATTGGTTTGGATTGGTTTGGATTGGTTTGGATTGGTTTGGATTGGTTTGGATTGGTTTGGATTGGTTTGGATTGGTTTGGATTGGTTTGGATTGGTTTGGATTGGTTTGGATTGGTTTGGATTGGTTTGGATTGGTTTGGATTGGTTTGGATTGGTTTGGATTGGTTTGGATTGGTTTGGATTGGTTTGGATTGGTTGGTTGGTTTGGTTGGTTTGGATTGGTTTGGATTGGTTTGGATTGGTTTGGATTGGTTTGGATTGGTTTGGATTGGTTTGGATTGGTTTGGATTGGTTTGGATTGGTTTGGTTGGTTTGGATTGGTTTGGTTGGTTTGGTTGGTTTGGATTGGTTTGGATTGGTTTGGATTGGTTTGGATTGGTTTGGATTGGTTTGGTTGGTTTGGATTGGTTTGGATTGGTTTGGATTGGTTTGGATTGGTTTGGATTGGTTTGGATTGGTTTGGATTGGTTTGGATTGGTTTGGATTGGTTTGGATTGGTTTGGATTGGTTTGGATTGGTTTGGATTGGTTTGGATTGGTTTGGATTGGTTTGGATTGGTTTGGATTGGTTTGGATTGGTTTGGATTGGTTTGGATTGGTTTGGATTGGTTTGGATTGGTTTGGATTGGTTTGGATTGGTTTGGATTGGTTTGGATTGGTTTGGATTGGTTTGGATTGGTTTGGTTGGTTTGGATTGGTTTGGATTGGTTTGGATTGGTTTGGATTGGTTTGGATTGGTTTGGATTGGTTTGGATTGGTTTGGATTGGTTTGGATTGGTTTGGTTGGTTTGGATTGGTTTGATTGAAATGGATTGGGTTTGGATTGGTTTGGTTGGTTTGAATTGGATTTGGATTGGATTTGGATTGATTGGATTTGGATTGGATTTGGATTGGATTTGGATTGGATTTGGATTGGATTTGGATTGGATTTGGATTGGATTTGGATTGGATTTGGATTGGATTTGGATTACTACCAAGCCCATTGTCCGATCCGTTCAATTTTCAATAGGAAACAATGGGGCAAGATACTGCGTCGATCGCAGCCTGTTGTGAGGGAATCCGTTAAAGGTTAGTGCATTAAAAGTGAGCTAGACTTTTTTACGCGATTTTTTATGACAAAAAGTATTTTGGCCGTAACTACCAAGCCCATTGTCCGATCCATCCAATTTTCAATAGGAATCAATGGGGCAGAATACTGCGTCTGATGCAGTCTGTTGTGAGGGAATCCGTTAAGGGTTAGTGCATTAAACGTGAGCTAAACTTTTTCACGCGCTTTTTTATGAGAAAAAGTATTTTGGCCATAACTTCCAAGCCCATAGTCCGATCTGGCCATTTTTCAATAGGAAACAATGGGGCCGTATACTGCGTCGAATGCAACCTGTTGCAAGTAAATCGTTTGAGGGTAAGTACAAAAAAGTGAGCTAGAATTTTTGCTCTTTTAATGCGAATACACACACACAGACATCACCTCAATGCGTCGAGCTGAGTGCATTGGTATATAACACTATGGGTCTCCGGGCCTTCTATAAAAAGTTTGTTTTTGGAGCGAACATATAGCCTTTACGTATACTTTGTATACGAGAAAGGCAAAAATTGATTTGAATTGGATTTGAATTAAATTGGCATTAGATTTTTGGAATGGAATTGGATTCTAAAAAGGATTTGGATTGATGTTGGATTGTATTCGCATTGGTTATGGGTTGGCTTCGGACTGGATTTGATTTGAATTTGGATGCAGATTAAAATTGGATTGCATAAAGATTTAATTTAGATTGGATAAAAATTAGATTTGAATGGGAAATTGAATTTGGCTAGATTAGGATTGGAGTGCACTTAGAAGAAATTGAGCATTTTATTAAATTTGGCTTGGATTTGGATGAAGAACAATTTGAATTGAATTTAGATTCGATTAGAATTTAATTGGGTGGTTTTCGACTTGATTTGGACAAAGTGTTTGAATTGAGTTGGATCTGGATTGCATTAGGATTAGATTGAAATTGAATTTGGTGATCTGAAGCTTTTTCGGCTTAATTGTGTTACGTTTCAAATAATTTTGCATAAACTTTTTATGAAATTTTGAATTATACGTTCATTATATTCCTGTAGAGTAGAGGAGGAGAAGAATGTAGTAGATAAAATCAGGTCTATAAAGTGTCGGGAAAAAATATTCACTTTACTTCATTGTGTTATTGACATTCAGTTATCATCCAATTAGAATAAACACTTTTGTAGTAAATTTTGTTCAAATGTGTAGCGATCCATTCAACGCCATCCAAAAATTCCAAGAATTGGAGTACATGCCTTATGCTCAATAAGCATAACGAAAGATCTTTTTTCTTCTTTTAGGAATTCAACTTGCTTTAAGTAATTATTCAAATTAAGTAGGATTTAATTTCTTGTTACAAAGAGATAACAGCCATTTGGACTTTAGATCCAAGGCCTATATTCCAGTGAATCTTGGTGCACCTGGAGGGGAGTAGCTATTGAAAGCATATTTAGTTTGGTTTAATAGATGAAATACAGTATGAACTATTTTCAAAAAGTGACAAACCTTTGAATACATGTGTAGATTTCTGAAGTCTATAGTCTGAAGTCAATACACCAGGGGATTCTTGGATGGCCTAAAACTCAAAGTTAATGAAGACGTCTCCAATTTGATTTCATGGACCAAATAGAGTAGTAACACGTGTAGACCTTAAGGCCTATTCTGCAGGGAAAAAGATGACGTTGAAAAGGAAAGGCTATTGAAGGCGTGTTTAATTTTACAAATGGGTGAAATAGGGCATGATCCATTTTCAAAAAGAGATAACAACCCTTGAATTACACGCGTAGACCATAGCGCTTATGCACCAAGGAATTCTTGGAAGACCTGAAACAGAACAGTTATTGAATGGTTATCCTATTTGGTTAAATAGAATCTGTAGATCTATACACCATCGAATTTGGTTCTACGGGTTAAAAAAATCATGGACCATTTTCAAAAAGAGGTAACAACTCTTTGGTTGCGCGTGTAGACCTTAAGGCATAGACTCCGGGGAATTCTTGGACGATCTACTACGAAACAGTAATTGAAGGCGTATACAGTCTTATTTTACGGATTGCAAAGGGCATGAACCATTTTCGAAAAAGAGATATAAGTCCTTTTGGAGGTGCGTATAGACCTTAACGCTTATACTTCAGGAGAATTCTTGGATGACCTGGAACGGAACAGTTGTTTAAGTTTGTGTTCTTCCATTTGGTCACCTGAAATAGAAAAATGTGGTCTCTGTCCTCACGACCTTTTGCAGTACTGATTTCAACATTCCCCCTTAACCAAGAATCATTGCTCAAGTCCAAGGATCTTCGTTGATTCAACCAATACTGACTAACCACATTAACTGCATGACAGATATCCGGTCTTGTAAATAAAGCCAAATACTCCTCCTACCTCCTACCAGCTCTCGGAATGGGACTTTTTCCATTTCGTTTCGCTCTTATTTTTTTGGGTTTTGGACACATGTCTTTAGTCAGCCTTCGATTTGGATCCGCAGGTAATCTATATACATAAAAATGAATTTCTGTCTGTCTGACCCTTATAGACTCGGAAACTACTGAACCGATCGGCGTGAAAATTTGTATGCAGATGTTTTTGGGGCCGGGGAAGGTTCTTACGATTGTTCGAGATCCCTCCCCCCTTTGGAAAGGGGGGCTCCCGTACAAATGACCCAGAAATTTCTGCATAACTCGAGAACTAATCACAGAATAAATCATTTTCAGGCGAAACGAAGTTCGTCGGGTCTACTAGTTATATAATATTAAGTATAGTTATAGTTGGTTACTACGAAATGCTGCAGTAATTCGTTGATGTACTGCTCTTGATCTAACATTACACTCTCTTCACTCAACCGGTGATTGTTAGATTTTCTAACAATCCTGTACAAGAACCTACTAAAACCTGTATAAGAAATGGGCATATGCAAAAATGTTAGATTCTTATTATGGTCGTACAATCAAGTGGTGCTAGCTTGGCTAGCGAAGAACCCGGAACATTTGGAAGTGCTTGTTCGGAGCCGGGTTAGTGAGATTAACTCTACTGGACAGCAATTTTAGTGGAAATACGTGAGCACGCTGGAAAATCCAGGCGAACGATCTATGGTGGAATGGTCCATTGTTTTTGCGCAGTGAAGATTATCAGATGGTGGAACCCGTGGATGGATCCCGGAACCACTATCCGATGAAGATGTATCTTCTACGGTGGTGGTGCCATTGGAGAAACTGCCGATTTTCTACAAGTACGAGTCATTCAGAAAACTGCAGCGAGTTCTCGCGTTTTTGTCAGAATGCCAAGAAAGAAGGCGCATAACAGGAGAATCACTGAGCGGTTTCCCACCGTTCTGGAAATGCGCCACTCGTTGGAGGTAATCGTCAAGGTGATCCAATTACAGCATTTTGGTAACGATGTAGCCATTATCAAGTCCAGTGAGTACTGTAAAAGATTCAAAACGTAGTCGGTGGACGGCTACAACATTCAAGTTTGCCTCATGGTGCAAAGCATCAATGGATCTTACCTAAGAACGATGAAACCGTCCAACGGTTGATTCAAGCTGTACATCAAGAGAACCTGCACATAGGACCGTCGGCGCTACTCGTCCAGCTTCGTCGGCAATTTTGGATTCTGGGAGCCCGGTCTGCTGTACGCAAGGTGACACAAAATTGTGTGCGGTGTTTCCGGCTCAACCCTCCGTCTCGTACAGCAAGCAAGCAAACAGCAAGCCACCGAACACATGATTTTTGAATTCTGCCAACCTCGGCAGATTCAATGGAAGATGATTCCACCTAATGAACCACACATGGGTGGGATCAGAACATATCTCTTAACACTCACAACACGAAATAAAAGGTTTTCCTCGTTCACGAATGTGCCTTTTTGAAATGTCTGAAAAAAATTATGTTTCCACATAGAGACACCGTGGAGTAGATTTATATCTTCGCGTATACTTCCTGAACAGTGCACCAGGTCCGTTCCTTTATCAGGACCATTTTAGGGAATTTTAGTTTTCTGATCCTCGCAAAACCTGTCTGGCTAGCAACGACAAGGAGCCTCCAGAAACCACCAGTTGTTGCAATATTATTTTTTCAAACAACCGATACTATGCTTCGGTGCCTGGACCCATAACCTGATGAAAAATAGGTGTACTAGGTTTGAAGTATAACTAAACAATGAATGTTTTATTATAACAAATTATCGTGGCTAACCGCTACGGATTGGTATAAGAAGACGATCGCCTCCGGTCGTTTTCTCAGCTTTTATTCCATGCATTCCACTTATTTGAAAACAAATGCTGTATACAACCTCATCGATAGGGTAAACAAATCATCGACTGCCAAAACACAACAGCAAAAGGACCATACCATCATGAGAGAGTTAGTATCAAATGACTATAAGAATCGCGATCCAGAGCTGACTGGTTAAAGTTCTGATACTTTTTGAAAACATGAATAGATCTAATAGTCACGTACCAGTGAACATTTAGTGTACAAAATTAAAGAGGATAACCAATGAAAAACCGTTATCCAATTCGGGTTATAAACTGTAACACTGTGAGTAGAAGCAGGACAAAAACTACCCAAAACTCATAAAATAACATGAAACAAAATGATGAAATTATTGTTAATTGTAAAACTGCAATTTGGATAAACTTACATACAAAAATAAATTTTAGATATCTGCAAAAGGTCTCAAATCCGAACCGAAACATTGAAACAAGAATATTATAGCTCGTTTGATTCGATAATAATACTGCTGCCAAGAACACAACATGTATCAAACACAACTAATTTTGAAAGTCATTCGAAAGCTATGATAAAGTCTAGTTAGTCTTCGGTACAGATGCTGTCTTTCAATTTAGCAATACTACACAATAATCTCTATGAATCAATCCATCAATTTCGTTGGAACTTTACTCTCCAAGAAGATAGTAACATGATTGCCAAATCTTGGTGTCTACCTCAGAAACAGAATCGAAAATTGCTGAAATTTTGGGAATTTGTTATGATTTGATCAATCTAACACGAACCAATTTTTATTTAATTTCTAGAAATCTATAAATTTTGTAGCAGGTGGTTCGCTATCAAAATCTGTATAAGTTTATGAAAATTTGTTTGTTTATGAAAAGTTTATGAAAAATTGTTTGATTCTCATACAAAAATTCAAACTTCTTATACAAGTATGGGAAGGCGGGGCAATATCCCCTAGCTAAGCAAAGACTGCTTTAATGTCTTAGCTGTAACGATTTTCATGGGTATTTTTACCTCATGCAACAGTTAAATAATATAGCTAACTGATGCCATCTAAAAATTGTAGAAAATCTCAATCATATTGATGATATTCACATTTCAAAAAACTGGTGATACATATTTCGCTGCTGGAAAACGCATGAGGCAAAACGCCTTCTAGCTAGCAGCTATTAGGTAACAACGCACCACGCATCGGTAAATCAGCCTCCTGGACAGTGCGTGGAGACGCGTAGTACATTGCATTATGGTTCAGCATACAGATTTACGCAGAAAGATGCATTTTACGAGAAAACTGTATTTTTTAGAAAAAAAATGTTGTTCTACAAAATTGTTAGAAATGGTAAGGCCATCATTATGGTTCTACCAAAACAAAGGGTGGCCCATCATATAAAAAAAATAGAAAATATTTTTTTTATTTCTCGGAATATTGACAAGTTATGTTTTACAAAGCTGTAGCGCAGCTTATTCCAATCAATTTAGCTAAAAAAAACTTTTTCTGTAGCTTTTAAGTTAGCTGATTTAGAGCAATTTTACCTAATTTGGTTAGGGTGTACCTTCAAAAAAACAGTATTTTTTATCTCCTTTTTTGACGTAAACTACGTCTAAGGGGAAGACTCTGATACAGGGTGACAAATGAAAACTTCCAAATCCGAGACCGTCACGAAATCATGTAATCCACCAAGTTTCCAGTTATATTGAAACATTTCATTATCAACGTTAAAGTAGGGTATTGGACCATTTTGGCAGCACCTCTTTTTCCCGTTCGCAACGTGAGTCTCATTCGGCCGTCGTTCAGTGTAGTTGGTTTTTGGGCTCTTCTTTTTGTGCGGTGCTTCGCACCAGTTTGCCACAAAAAGTAGGGCCAGAGCAGTGACCGCAGTCGGCGATATACTTACAAGCGCATATTTGTGCAAAGATAGGATGATCGATTGTTAGCAATGCACAATGGTCCGATTCAGTTATTTAGCAGGAAAAAACTATTTTCCTCCGTTTTCGTTCTATTTAGACACTTGGTGTCTTCAGTGAAGTTGTTTATAATAAAATATTGCTTCTTCGGTCAAAAAGTTCGATAGGGTGGTCCTTATCGTTTCTCAAAACTGAAATTAAACTTTTTTATTTCGGGTTTTTTGTGGATGACCTCTTCAGCAAACTTGCAGTAAACATTATTTGATGCAACTTTGCCGAAGACACCTTGTGTCTAGCACATAAATTGAGTTCAGTAAATGAAATTTTCGATTTTAACCTAGGGTGGCCCCAAAAAATCAGTTTTTCTATCCTATCTTTTTTGTTTTGAGTTTTACGAGAATGCGGTCTTCAGAAGAAATGAAGAGCAAGTGATGGTGCATACTTTTGCTGAACACATCATGTTTATAAGTCTTACCATTTAAAAGTTATATGCAATTTATACCAAAAAACAATGCAATCTCAAAATGCCTATATCTCATGGAGATGGTTCGATTAATTTTTTTTGAAGATGTTATCTGAAAGAGCACATATATAGTAACTTTTACTGCAAAAAATACGGGAACGTATTTTTTTTAAATTGAATAAATCGACTTTAAAAATTTCTTCGATTTTTTTTAATTTACTAGTATTTCACTATATATTAAAATTATGAGTAAATTACCTTCGGCAAAAGTTCAAATTTAAACTAAAAATACATATCCGATTATTATTATTTAATCAGACTAAGGCCGAAGTGGCCTGTGCAGTATACAAGAGTCTTTTCCATTCGGCTCGGTCCATGGCTACACGTCGCCAGCCACGCAGTCTACGGAGTCATCTTCCATCTGATCGATCCACCTTGCCCGCTGCGCACCTCGCCTTCTTGTGTCCGTCGGATCGTTGTCGAGAACCATTTTCACCGGGTTACTGTCTGACATTCTGGCTACGTGCCCGGCCCACCGCAGTCGTCCGATTTTCGCGGTGTGAACGATGGATGGTTCTCCCAGCAGCTCATGCAACTCGTGGTTCATTCGCCTCCTCCACGTACCGTTCGCCATCTGCACCACACCATAGATGGTACCGCAGCACTTTCCTTTCGAAAAATCCGATACTAAACTTTTATTAACAATAGCGTACGCAACTTATTCTGCTTTGATTTCCTTCCGACTTCCGAAAATGGTTTCGAAGGACGCCCGCCCTTTCTGGCTTTTGTGGTTTCGTCTGGCGTTTGATCATTATTTTTGAGCCAAATTGTCTTACTCATCCAAGATGCATTCGATGAAACAAAAAAAAACGTTTGCGGTCAAAATGACTATTTTTCCATTTTCTGTTAAATTCAATGCTCATCCATCGAATTTGTTTCAGCAAAGCACTCTCATCAATTTTCCACACGGAAGACATTTGCTTCACATGCTTCAAAATTTGCACAGGGCTCTTCTTGTAATCGCTTCCTGTGATTAGCCAGTCTGCTATATTTTTATAAGTAACTGGAAATTAATATATGTAATTGAATGAATTGTATTTCAGTTTCCTGTACAAAGGTTTTTTTTTATACCACTCTTCATTGCACGAATATACTTAAAGACAATCCTCACGGAATCCGAATTTAAATTCACTCGCGTTTTCAAGGGCACACCATTCAATACGGAAGCAACGCACAAACTGTCATTTTTATTTTTCACGCATGCTACGACGCAGTTTTGTATCGGATTTTTCGAAAGGAAAGTGCTGCGTACCATCTATGGTGTGGTGCAGATGGCGGACGGTACGTGGAGGAGGCGAATGAACCACGAGTTGCATGAGCTGCTGGGAGAACCATCCATCGTTCACACCGCAAAAATCGGACGACTGAGGTGGGCCGGGCACGTAGCCAGAATATCAGACAGTAACCCGGTGAAAATGGTTCTCGACAACGATCCGACGGACACAAGTAGGCGAGGTGCGCAGCGGGCATGGTGGATCGATCAGGTGGAAGATGACTCCGTAGACTGCGTGGCTGGCGACGTGTAGCCATGGACCGAGCCGAATGGAGAAGACTCTTGTATACTGCACAGGCCACTTCGGCCTTAGTCTGATTAAATAATAATAATCGGATATGTATTTTTAGTTTAAATTTGAACTTTTGCCGAAGGTAATTTACTCATAATTTTAATATATAGTGAAATACTAGTAAATTAAATTTTTTTCGAAGAAATTTTTAAAGTCGATTTATTCAATTTAAAAAAAATACGTTCCCGTAATTTTTGCAGTAAAAGTTACTATATATGTGCCCTTTCAGATAACACCTTCAAAAAAAATTAATCGAACCATCTCCATGAGATATAGGCATTTTGAGCGTTATGGAATCAACGGGGTGCATCACGCCACGCTATGCACCAATCAGAAGCTAGGTGTAGGAATGTGCTAGGTAGGCAGAATTAGGCTATAAAACTCGAGTGCCAACGTGTCTCGTCCTCTTTACTTGTTCATTAAGCAGTGTGTAATGTAGTGGTCTTACGTTAATAAAGTGTTTCGGTATATTAAAATTAGTTTTTAAAAACGCTAAACGGTATCCAAGATCCCTAACTGGTGTCAGAAGTGGGATCCGCGAGTGAGGTGTTAAAATAGTGATTGCATCAACCGCTCCAGAAAAATCCAGCAACGGAAACAAAGGACGAACGATTGCTGTCCGCCGCACAACGCATCTTTAATTGGTCATTAATAAACTGTAAGTACAACTCAATTTCTTACACCGTTACACGCTTTTACAAACCATGCCAAACACACGCCATTCAGACGAGATTGAGCAGCTCAAGGCACTAGTGCATGAGCTTAAGAGACAGGTATTGTCTCAGCCCGACAACTCGCAACAGTCAGAGATTGACGCGTTGAGAGATGAACTGGCGGGGCTTAGGGCACAGATTGTGCCGCCTACACAGGCGCAGGGCGGGGACGCATTTCGGCTCCCTGACCCGTTCAAGTATTTGTCCGAATTCACGGGCAACAAGAAAGAACTTTCAGCTTGGCTGGAAGAGGTCGATGACCTATATAATGATTATAAAGTAAAAACCTCAAACGGGGGTTATTCACTCAGTAGCCTCTACATTAGAGCTATTAAAAATAAGGTGAAAGGGGAAGCCCGCACATTACTATGCGCAAATGGCAACCCTAACACTATAGACGGGATCAAGAGGATCCTCGTCGAACATCACGGTGATGAAAAGGATTTCATCACTAACCTCTCTACCCTTTTCCACACACGGAAGGAGACAAATCACACACCCGTTTTATAACGATATGCGTGAAGTAAATATCAAACTTAAAGCAAATCTCCAAACAAAACCACTCTCTGGCCATGAAATTATAGAAATAATTACGGTGGCCAGATACTTGAATAATATCCAAGAGCCATTGGGTTCCATCATCAGGAACTCGAAACCCAAAAACTTAGAAGAGGCACACCAGGCGGTGCTCCTCAACCAAAATGCAGAATCGCGGGTTAAGCATAAACCGCAGACGCATACACATCAGAGCCACCCGTTTAGAAGCAAGTATACCGGCTCTGATAAAAATAATAACAATAGCGACTTTAGGCCGCGACCGGGTGCGACACCTAACACCAACTATAAACAAAATAATCATGACACGCCGTTTAAAAAACAACCATATGTACAGCGAGTGAGAGCTGAGGCTCATAATATTGAAGTAGAAGAAGCAGAAGAACCAGAAGTTATTAATCCAGAGGAGGAGGTCGATGACTTGGAAATTTCTGACGAAGAGATAAATTTTCAGACTGCCAAGGGCAGGCTGAACCAAACTTAAATTTCATCCCATATATTCGCGTTCCAACAACTAAAGGAATTTTGAACTTCCTTGTAGATACGGGAGCGAATAAATCTTATATAAACCCCGACCACGTCAAAAAATCTGTAGCAAACCCATCAGTAGTGACAAATAAAAACGGAAAATTTTATATCGATAAGATGGTTCACGCAAACCTTTTGCCCGATGCTTATCCTGAAAAACTCCCATATTTCGTTTTCAAATTTCACAAATTCTTCGATGGCCTCATTGGGTATGAGAATTTAGCCAAGATGAATGCTGTTGTTGATACAAAGCACCATAATTTGAAAATTGGAAATAAAACATTTGATTTCTCCAGATATTATCCTTCATCGGTAAACTTCAACATCCAAAAAAACTCTTTCGGACACCTTTGCACCACTAAAAACGGTACCTTCTTAGTAGAAGAGGAGATAAACTTATCCCCTCAAGTTGTTTTGAAACCAGGGTTATATGAAGCTCGTGAGAATAGAGCTCTGGTACACCTTTCATGCCGATCTAAATTAGAATCAGAGAAACTAGGCCCATTCAACAACGATGATCTTGTTGAGAGCAAGAAAAAACCTGGAAAACTTAATTTCCTCAGTGATCACCTTAACAAGGAGGAAAAATCAAGGCTAATCAGTACTTTGCAACCATTCCGAGATGTATTTTTTCATGAAAGTAACAAATTGACCTTCACACACGAAGTGAAGCACAAAATATCCACCACCGATGAGAATCCTGTACACCAAAAAACATACAAATATCCTTACCATCTAAGAGAAGTCGTGTCAGAACAGATTCAGAAACTCCTAGAAACAGGAATAATTAGAGAATCTTGTTCCCCTTGGACATCTCCTATCTGGATAGTGCCCAAGAAAATGGACAATTCTGGAAAACAAAAATATAGAATTGTCGTTGACTACAGGAAGCTTAATGAAAAGACTCCTGCAGACAAATATCCTATACCCGAAGTGAGTGAAATACTCGATAGATTAGGTAAAGCTCAATATTTCACCGTTTTGGATCTCGCTAGTGGTTTCCACCAAATCGAGATCGATCCTAAGGATATCCCAAAGACCGCCTTTAATGTCGACGGAGGTAAATTCGAATTTGTTCGAATGCCGTTCGGAGTTGAAAAATGCGCCCGCTACCTTCCAAAGACTGATGGACTCAGTGCTGCGAAAGCACCTGAATATAAGATGTTTCGTCTATATGGACGACATCATAATTTTCTCTAGATCTCTAGAAGAACATCTTCAAGATATTCGGAAGGTTTTAGAAACACTTAGAAACTCAAACCTGAAGGTCCAGAGTGACAAATCAGAATTTCTGAGAAAGGAAGTAGAGTTCCTCGGTCACGTTGTGACCACCGAAGGTGTTAAACCTAATCCAAAAAAGGTGGAAGCAATTCATAAATGGCCTCTACCTAGAACTGCAAAACAATTAAAATCATTTCTAGGAACCGTAGGGTACTATAGAAGGTTTATTCCCCGTTTCGCACACGTTGCGAAACCCATGACTTCGAAACTCAGAGGAAAATCTAAGGAAATAGTATTAGACGATGCATATGAAAAAGGCGTTTGCAGAATTAACATCGATCATGACTTCTAATTTACTACTGGCGTATCCCGATTTCAATCAACCGTTTCTTCTGACTACGGATGCTTCCAATGTGGCCATAGGAGGAGTACTTTCTCAAATAATGGAAGGAAAGGAAAAACCTATAGCATACCTATCTAGAACCTTATCGACAGCCGAAGAAAATACTCAGCCACATCAAAAGAGTTACTTGCCATTTATTTCTCTGCTAAAACTTTTCGACCCTACTTATATGGAAGACCTTTTACTATTTATACGGACCACGAACCACTGACAAAAGAATTAAAATTGACGGATGCAACCGGACGGGTTACGAGACAAAGACTGTATCTCGAACAATTCGATTTTAAATTAGTATACAAACGTGGAAAACAGAATGTGGTAGCGGACGGTCTCTCAAGGATTCCTCGTGTTGAGTTGAATATTCATACCGTTTTGAAGAACGATTGCTACGAACACCATGCTTCATACGATCCCGAAATCATAAATACTTTCAAGCTACAGATAATCCTTAAGGTCTCAGATGACAATAGCAAAAGTCCACATATTCACGTATGTATATTTCCAGGTTACACTCGCCATGTCTTCCACCAAGCCGAATATACGGGAGAGGACTTGCTCAGGATCCTCAAGGATTGCCTTGTCCCAGGCATTAAAAACGGAATATTCGCCCCTCTTAATGTAATCCTTTCCTGTAAACAGATCCTAAAAAACCATTTCAATCCTAACATAAAAGTCCATTTTTCAAACCTAAAACTGCCCGACCTCGTTTCCGAGAACGAACAAAACGACTTCATAAAAAGGAGCCATAATTTCAATCATAGGAGTTGGAAACTCACCTACGAAGAGGTCCAAAAGTCAGTGTTCTTTCCCGGAATGATTCAGAAAATTAAAAGATTCGTGAAAAATTGCGATGATTGCAAATTCTCTAAATATGAGCGGAAACCCTTCAAAATTGAAATTACTAGACGATTGTACGAAAAACCACTTGAAAATATCTTCATTGATGTCTATGTAAAAGAAGGTGAAAAGTTTCTAACACTTGTCGACTCTTTCTCAAAGTTCGCCCAGATTTATAAAATTTGCAATGAAACATCGGAAGAACTAATTGAAACCCTCACGGAACACTTCAAAACGTTCGGCATACCAAAATTGATCACATGTGATCAAGCAACTTCATTTAGAAGTCAAAATTTTAGAGCTTTTTTGGAAACACACGGTGTTGCCATTCACTATGCTAGTAGTAGCAACAGTAATGGCATAATCGAGAGGTTCCACAACACGCTTTTGGAAATGTATATGGCAAACAGGAGAAAGGTGGACGAACTTACACTCTATTAGGGATTATCTCTGATCACAGCCATATACAACGACAGTAAACACTCCACTACACAGCTCACTCCCCGACAGATAATTTTTGGCAACGCGACCTCTCTAAATCTGGACGACATAAATTTAACGAAACAAAGAATAATTATGACGGCTAGAGATAATATTTCACAGGAAGTTAGGAAACACAATGCAAGACAAGTTACGGGACCCAAAGAGTACGAACATATCAGGGCTCAAGAAATCTTAGTTAAAACAAAAGCCAAGCCGTCTCCATATCACGACAGATACAGGGCGATAGACATTCAAGAACAACACAAAAAGACGATTACGGACACAACAAATATCAAAATACATAAAAAACATATCAAAAAACCATCGAAGTTTACTCCCTCTATCTGATTTCAGACTATGTATCTTGATTCAAACAACCTGGACCGACATAAGAGTACATGACCTAAACCGTAACCCAGTCGCCATCATACCCCTTGGAGAAGCCAGAATAAGCAATAGTTACCTACGAATAGTTCACCCCATAAACTTAGGACAATTAGGAGATTACATAGCGGAAATCGATGCCGTGACGCAGAATGCTATCAACAAAGACAAACCACTTAGTAATATTCTGAAAATCAAGCTTCATAGACTGCACTCTATTATATCAAAGGTTAGGCCCATGAACAGGAATAGACGTTGGGAAGCTCTAGGGAAAGCATGGAAGTATATTTCAGGAAGTCCTGACGCGGAGGATTTAAAAATTATAAATGTGACAACGAATTCCTTGATTGATCAAAACGACAGGCAAATTAGAATCAACATAGCAATCGAACATAGACTCAAAAACATTACTGAAAACTCAATTCTTTAATTAAATATCAGGGAAACTTTACTGCAGGGACTTTAGATGGATTTGATTCTATAAACCTCCTTTTCAACTTAGATGAGCTAATCTATCAGCTAGAAATCATAGAGGAAGCAGTCACCCTAGCCAGGAGAAATATCCCCAGCAGCCGCATCATCAGCTCTAGCGAGCTGATCACCGCCAAGAAATTTCTTTCCCACGATGGCCTTGAACAACACAGCATGGACAGCATTTTGGACATCGCCAGTGTGTACGTAATCTACAGCAAGGACATGATTATCTATACCCTCAAAATCCCAAGGATCAAAAACGTTATCTACAAACTGAATTTCATTGAACCAGTGGTACAGAATAATCTCAAAATTCAACTGCACGCAAACTACTATCTCGACGGCCCAACACCCTATCTTTCTAAAACTCCATGTTCCAAAGCCAAGGATATGTTTATATGCTCCAGCGCGCAAACTGAACCAATGACGGAGTGTATTCAACAGCTGACTACCGGAAAACCAGCATATTGCAACGTAGAACGAACGTATGGAATAAATTTCATCAAAAGAGTGGACGACGCAAACATTGTGGTTAGCGCCGCAGATCTTCTCATGTCATCAAACTGCTCAGCCCAGGAACGTAAACTACAAGGATCGTTCCTTATACAATTTCAACAATGTACATTGAAGCTCGATGATGAGGAATATGCAAACCACAAATACGATGCGCAGCCCCATTCGTTTATCCCAACAACAGGGTTGAAGGTAACTCCAGTTAAATTCATAAATCGTCTTCCATTGGAACTTCTTCAGGAACAGCATTTGGAGCAGCGTCATAATATCGCGCATTTGAACCTAACAGCTGACAATATTCATTGGAAGCTGAACCTTTTTGGATGGTTATCTTTCGAAACCCTAAAGACATTGACAACCATTATAATTATCATAGCGGTAATCGGTGTTCTGAGAGTTCTTATATGGAAAAGAAACCACAGCATGGAAAATTCATCATCAATTCCGGATCCCATGATCATTGGACCTAGCGAAAGAGCAATACCCGAAAGATGGATGGAAATGCAGCGGCAGCCTCATCTTATTCCACAGGAGTAACAACATTACGGAAGCCGAGGACGTGCTTCCAACTAAGAGGGGAGCCGTTATGGAATCAACGGGGTGCATCACGCCACGCTATGCACCAATCAGAAGCTAGGTGTAGGAATGTGCTAGGTAGGCAGAATTAGGCTATAAAACTCGAGTGCCAACGTGTCTCGTCCTCTTTACTTGTTCATTAAGCAGTGTGTAATGTAGTGGTCTTACGTTAATAAAGTGTTTCGGTATATTAAAATTAGTTTTTAAAAACGCTAAACGGTATCCAAGATCCCTAACTGAGATTGCATAGTTTTTTGGTATAAATTGCATATAACTTTTAAATGGTAAGACTTATAAACATGATGTGTTCAGCAAAAATATGCACCATCACTTGCTCTTGATTTCTTCTGAAGACCGCATTCTCGTAAAACTCAAAACAAAAAAGATAGGATAGAAAAACTGATTTTTTTGGGGCCACCCTAGGTTAAAATCGAAAATTTCATTTACTGAACTCAATTTATGTGCTAGACACAAGGTGTCTTCGGCAAAGTTGCATCAAATAATGTTTACTGCAAGTTTGCTGAAGAGGTCATCCACAAAAAACCCGAAATAAAAAAGTTTAATTTCAGTTTTGAGAAACGATAAGGACCACCCTATCGAACTTTTTGACCGAAGAAGCAATATTTTATTATAAACAACTTCACTGAAGACACCAAGTGTCTAAATAGAACGAAAACGGAGGAAAATAGTTTTTTCCTGCTAAATAACTGAATCGGACCATTGTGCAATGGCAATGCAATGTCATAATGCGATAATCGCAATGCAAATGAACAAACATGTTCGATTCAAAGATAACTTAGGAAAATGGTAAGCCATTTTATGATAAACTGCAAATTGTGAATTATATGTTTATTATTAAATATGCGCCAAAATCAAAAGATTTCAATTTTAAAGGTTCCCCCAAACACACGCGACGCGACAGTCGCGACGCGATTCTATAGCTTGGCGACAGCGATTCTGTCGCCGTTGATATGGAAGCGTAAATAGAGCATTGCCTGCAGCGACCCAACGATAGAATCGCGACGACTAGTTGTCGCCGTCGCTGCGATGAAATCGCTTAGGTCTGGGGGAGCCTTAATTCAGGAAGTTTGAATGCACTTCAGATACTCTGTGGGTACAATCATGCGGGGATTATTGTATACGGCTATAGCTTCGGAACGCATACTTTATTGAAACGGGCTATAGGTTACAATAGAACTATTACTCTCTTGCTCCCGGATCTAAGATTCTTGCAATCATATTAATAATATGGTTGCACGAATATGTTATCCATAATGCCACTGCCAGATAGTGGGAGTTAGATTGTAATAAAATAGCACAAAAACCCTATTCCCGTCCGCAGCGTTTACTACTCTGGTGCATCTCAACCGAATGGCTTGGTTTTTGGTACCGTTCTGACTCAAATCCCAAATATGACTCATATTCCGAACACTGACGTTTTAGCGCCCTAAAACTAAAACTGTCATTGGTTTTCCGCACTGAGGATCAAGATAACAAACAAATTCAAACTCCTGTGGAGAAAATTACACGAATAAAGTTAAAATGGGCTTTTAAAAGCTAAAGTTCGGAATATGAGCCATGTTCGGAATTTGAGTCAAAACGGTACATGGCTAGTATTTGTTGATTTCTAGTTGGCGCAACCGGGTTTTATCGACTCACGCTTCTTTGTCGGATTCAACAATACGACTATCCCTTCTCTGCCAACTATTCCTGGTCACTCCAAATAACAGAAGGCTGAGATTCTGCCAAAGGTACAAGGCTCGTATTCTTCCACCAGTGATGACTCGATGCTCTGACTACCATTGGACCTGTACCTGTTTGTCCCTACTAATTTTCCCTACTAATTTTACTCTAAGTCGAATGCAACAGTTGGAATTGCGAAAAGCATTATTACCACTTGGGGTTTTAAAGTTAAAATTTTAAGTTATCGTACCGTCGTCGGGGATACAACGGGTCAAATGGGGGTGAGAATGGGTCACTGTTTCAACTACATATAATGCTTGTAGAATAGATTTAATGTATCTGAGAACAATAAAACTGAATTATAAGTGACCTTTTTGAACGATTTTGTTATCCGATCTCCAGACTGTCGGTAAGGGCTCGGACGTCACCCCTGACTACGGTATCCAACATTTTTTTATATTTTAAGTTATGGTAATTTTGTTTCAAACCAGTGACATAAGTAATCGAATGAATTATCTTAAAATATGACTACATTCCTCAATGCACCAGACTGTTCTACGTAGTTTACGTTGGGCGGTCGTGTCTTGTACATAACCCTTCAGATTTTTGTTTTAGATTTCTCAAAAAAGTCGTCTTCAGGTGACTTCTAGAGCTCAAAAAAATGCTTTTGATGGGTAAATATGCTCAATATCTTTTTCCGATCAAAAGTTATAATCGTTTTTCTGTCAAAATTACATTTTTTTCATAAGTTGATATCTCCGGTTAGGGCAGACCAAAAAAAATATTCACACTGTATCCGAAAGAGAAATTTATATTCTTTATTATGTAAAAAAAACTGAGGGTATGTTATACATGTTTTTTTCAAATAAATTGATATAACTCGACAACGGAAGAAGATACAGACGATATTCTTAAAGAAAAACACGCGTTTCAAAAAGCCCCAAAAGTCGTCACAAGGTTACATCCATGAAAAATAAAAAATGAAATGAGCAGATCATAAATATTGTTTTTTGAGGGAAACCCTAATCCTGGTAAGTAAAATTACTCTAATGAAGTGAGCTTGAGAGCTACATAAAAAGTTTATATAGCAAAGTAGATAAGAAAAAGTTGCGCTACAACTTTGTAGAACATTTTATCTCAATATTCCGCAAAATAAAAAAAAAAATTCAACATTTTTATAAAATGACCCACCCTAGTTTTCGATAACTCTATAATAAGGGCCCAAGTATCCAGAACAACTTTGTAGAACAATTGTTGTTTCTTAAAGTATGCTTCAAACCGAAAATTTATCTTTTCTCGTAAGTTTTGCAATACGATGATTATGATAAAACTTATAAAAAGTGTTAAAGCTGTAGATTTTTTATTTTTCATTTCTCACGAATGTCATCTTCTGAAGGCTACAAGAATATCGTCTGTATCTTCTTCCCTTTTCGAGTTATATTAATTTATTTGAAAAAACATGTTTTTAGTAAGATTGGTGACACTTGAAATAAAAAAATAACATATCCCCAATTTTTTGACATAATAAAGAATATAAAATTCTCTTTCGGATGCCGTGTAAATATATTTTTTGGTCTGCCCTAACTGGAGATATCAACTTATGAAAAAAAAATAATTTTGACAGAAAAACGATTATAACTTTTGATTGAAAAAAGATATTGAGCATATTTACCCATCAAAAGTTGCATTTTCTGAGCTCTAAAAGTCACCTGAAGACGACTTTTTCGAGAAATCTAAAACAAAAAAAGTAGATCAAAAATACTGTTTTTTTAGGTACACCCTAATCAAATTAGGTAAAATTGCTCTAAATCAGCAAACTTAAGAGCTACAGAAAAAGTTTTTTTAGCAAAATTGATTGGAATAAGCTGCGCTACAACTTTGTAGAACATAACATGTCAATATTCCGAGAAATAAAAAAAATATTTTCTAATTTTTTTTATATGATGGGCCACCCTATTTTTTGGTAGAACCATAATGATGGCCTTACTATTTTGAACAATTTTGTTAAACATCAGTTTTTTTTCTAAAAAATATAGTTTTGGCGTAAAATGCATCTTTCCGCGTAAATCTGTATCCTGTACCATAGTACATTGTAGGTTAGTTGCCTTAGGGCGTTTTGCCTCGCCGAAATGTTAGATGTTTCATCAAAATATGGAAAATTTCGGTTTTTCCAACCTTCCTATCTGTTATTTTGACACTTTTTTCGCCTAACCTACATAATTTTAAGTATAGCTTCGTCACGGCCATGCCAAATACGGTAAATATGAGGAATACCCAAAAGGCATTTTACCTCGGGGAGGCGTTTTGGGGCATCTTCCCCTATTGTGAGAAAAGCTCGCTAAATTTCAAGGGCTTATACAATGATAAGAAAATTATTTTGAGCTTTTTAGTGGAATGTTTTCACCTGTCATAAGACGAGTTTAAACAATCCCATTGAATTCCACCACTTAATTGTATCCTGACAGATACGTATTTCGACCTCAAAAGTAAGGCCGTCTTCAGTGTCTTGTACTTGACTCGACTTATACAATATTTGCATAAGAATGTTGCAATTTTTCATACGCACAGATTTTGGCAGGTTCTTAGGCAGAATTGTAAGAAAAGCTGACATCCGCTGGTTGGATGTAGGACTCAACAAGGTGGGTCGCATCAGTCGTTTGGAAAGATGTGTATCAAGGAATTTTCGAAAGAGCCCTTAAAGGTATGTTCGAAGGAATTCTTGAAGGAATGTACAAAGAAATTACTTCATTATTCATACTTCATTACCACATAATTCATTACCTCTTTCGAGAAAGAAGTTTTTAAGGGTCAAGAAAATCTAATCGCTGAGCTAACGTCAAAACTTAAATTGTGAATAAAAAAAATGTTTGTGCTCAGCTAGTTCTTAAATAAATTTACGAAGAAATTCCTGTAGGGTTTTGAAGTTCTTGGGAAATTTTAAGCATGTTAGAAATTCACCCAGGAGTTTTTTTTTTTATAAATTCCTTCAGAAATTTCATTAGAAATTCTTTTAGACATTCCAAAAATTTCATACTATATTGTGTGTGTGTCATCCTCTACCCCTCACCCAGCTGGGGGTGTTGGTCAAGTATTAATGCGAACAATTTGATCAAATCTCATGCTCCGTAATGGTGCCCTTTTTGTTATGAAGGCTAGTACTATAAAAAGGATTCACTTCTGAAGCAAGAAAGGTGTCTTCAGAAAGTGCAGGGGATTGGGATGTACTAGATGTTCACAACAGGTGCAGCAAAATATCACAAGGACGCCCTTGTTCACACTAACTACTCAGGGAATAGAAGGTCGAGAAGAGCCACCGCTGCCAACTAAAGCTTAAACCGGATACCTGGGACTCCCACAATATCCGCGGCAATAGCAGCAAACGATGCCCTGTGCGTATTTAGTTTTGGGTAATGTATGGAACATATAATAATATACACACTTGAAATATTTTACAGTATATTAACAAACTTTGAACAGAACAACGTTCCGTATTCAGTAATAGAAACTTTTACAGGTCATTCGGTAATGTTAATTTGTGATGATTTGTCACAAGTACCGTACAGTTAGTATATTCTAAATGTGAAATAATCGATTACTCGGGTAATAATATACATTGTATTTGATACATTCAATGATTGTTAACATATAAAATAAACTAGCAGATGAATAGCAAAATTGTTTTCAATTCATTTTTTTTGCAATGTGTCAGCACATGTGTTTATATGTGCTTAAATTCAAAATCAAACACATGTTCATGTATTTCTAACCATTTTTAGTGATTTCACTTTAGTGATTTCACTAGAATAAACCTAACGAAAACACCACAGCAGGGAAATGCAAAATAGGCGATCGTTGAAATTATATTTTTTAGCAAATAATGTTAATACAGAATGTGCAAGCTACTAGATATTCAAACATTTTTATTGATAAATATCTGTAAGTTTTAACTCATGATGTTTCTATCACAACACATAACAACTCTCAAAAAGTTTGTTTTAATATGTATATTCCATATGATTTTTCTTTTATTTCATGATCGGCATAAATTATTCGGGGATCCTAACAGTTGAAAAAAAAGTTAATCATTTTCTTCGTAAAGAATTAGAGACAGTCTGCAAGAAATTTCCGAATTGGCTCCGAAAATTCGAAAGAGTTTACTAGAATTCCGTACAAAACCGCGAAGATTCTATATCACCGAACGAATTGCATATTCAAACTACTGAATTTCGAAAATTGTTATTACCGATGATAGTGTTATTACAGTACCGATACCCGAGGAATAGATCATCTCTACCGAACTTACAGTATTTTTTAGTTTTACCGGAGTGTTTGGTCAAAATAATTGGCTACCAGCGAAATATATATTTCAAATGTGTATCAGACATCAAGGATAAGGCAATAACTGGAACGTGCTTACCAATTCCGTCCGCGCATCGGTATTCCATTAATAAAATAGTTTGATAAGGATCATTATCCTTCCTGGTGGGCATTACGCCTTTAATCGTCCTTGAAACAAATTGCAGCGGTCGATCATTTCATAATTCATTACGAACATTCTTCATTCTGCGACGTCCTATTCCTCTTGCTCCTTTCCGCAACAATTGAACCAGGAATCGCAACGCATTCAAAGGAGGGCGGCTCCGCCGGACAAACAAACATCACGAAAACTTACAATCGGAAACTTCAGCATTTTTTTTTGACGCAAAAAAAATCAACTCCATTTAACACGACTTACTTCGATCTCCAAAAATTTCATACTATATTGTATGATAAAAAAAACTGGAAGAAATTTCGAAAGAGTAACTGGAGAAATTTTCTTAGGAAAACATGGAGGAATTTCTGAGACTTTTCCTAAGGAATTTGTAGAGGAAATTTTTGGAGGAATTCCCGATAGAGTCCCTGAAAGAAATATCAAAGAAATCCTAGGAATTCGAAGTTTCTGGAGAAACACTTCAAATAATTCCTAGAGACTTCCCCAACAAATTATTAAACAATCTCAAGACTATAGAGTACGAGTAAAATATTATTGTCATATTTTAAAATGCCAGAATACATTTCAACTAATTTGATTTAACGTTTTCGTACGGCATGTTCATGTTTGGATCTATGTGAAAGTTTAATAAAGCGCTCCCATAACAAAAGATCGATGGAAAAATTTAATAAAAAAAAAGAACACAACTTTAAAATTTCAAAAAACTGTGGTAAAACTTTAGGAATATGTTATAAGCTATGCTTTATCTTCAAATTCGTGATTCCTTGATGTCAATAATTTTACTTATTTACTATTGGTTTCAATCATTATTACAATTTAAAAAAAATAATAAAAGTTTATTTCGACCTTTTACCACACAGCCATCTTTGATACCCCAAGATTTCTATCATGCGATTTTCATTAAAATGTGTATTCACCCATTGTTGTCGTCTCTATGTTCAGGAAATATTGAATTCTGTGTTAAAGTGATTTAATTTCCATATATTTGTTTTTTCTACTTTTTCTACAAGAGTGATGTTTGCATAAGGAAAGCATTGAGGCACCGTCAACACTTTCTACGCAAGGATGGTAACGTTGCTATGCATGAACCAAACGACATCAAAGATGCGATCATCGCACAAATATCGCATTTCTTCGAAATCAAAATATTGTACCTTAATATCCTATTACCAAACCGCTGCCACTATAGATCAAGACGTCTGAGAAGCCGCACAACGGAAGAATATGCGTACTTGTGCGTACCCCGCCACAATAGGTTCCTCGCTTGTGGAAGCATTGTCGCGGTCATTGAGCTCACCGCGCGTCGTCCACGCAGCACGATCCTTCCGCTAGAGTACAGCGCAGCGGTTAATCAAAAAAGGCGTTTACGAATTGAATTGAATGGGTAGCATGTTAGCGTCATGATGATGGTGTCGCAAGCTAAGTATTTTTAATAGTTAAAACGAATTTCTATTTGCGGGGTCGCTTAGGCAGGCGACGCGACACTGCACTGCTGATGTCGCCGCCCGTTTGTCGTCGCGCCGAAAGTGAAGAGAAACTTATTAAACCATTTCACCGATGTGTCATGCTGCTGGAGCGCAAAAATAAATAAATAGCCAGCAAATGCTAAATATTTGCATCGAGGTTGTGCTCAGTTCACACCTTAACGGGTATGTAGGTACCATCACTTTTTCGGAAGAAGGATAGTGCAGCACTTTGTTGGTGTGTAGATGTAGATAATTAGATGCGCGGGATAAGTAGACTAGGTGGTACGGGATTCGACCAGTGGGAGAGCGGAGGTGTATAAAACAAAAGAATTCAATTAAGGAATTAAATTTCATTTCACAAAACTGTTATAGAAATGTTGTCTAGAAATTTCGCCCCCTCAACTTTTGAATCGGGGGCATCAGCGCTTGTACCATATTCATTGATCAGTTGCATGAAGAACAGCTTCGCAATGAATGTAAGTGGCACTCTTTCTCCGTTTGAAACGAAAGAGGAAAACCGCCAGCATTCGGCCTTCAGATAAATTCTTCCCCATTGCCGTATTCGACAACTCGGTATATGGCACCGTGCGGCGTCGTCGTCAGGCTCCAAGCGGCAACGACCGACCGGTCCGCCCCAAAGTGGCTGTTTTGCTTTCCATGATGTCATCATCGTAAATAGAGGTTTAATCATATGCAATAAACGCGATCGACTGGGCGGGCGGTTGATGCTGAGGCTGCGGGCTCAGCAGCTGGGTTCTGCTTTGGGTGGTTGACACAAACAGCTAGGTGAGAGCAAGCCAGCATCAATTCGGTCCACACAGGTTTGTTTTGTTTTGCGAGGGTGACACCGCGAAGTCGTTTTCGTCGTCGTCGTCATCGTCATCGATGGCTCTGTATTGGATATTTCCAACATGTTTACTTTAATTTATACAAAGTGCTGTTCGACATTCTATCCAAGCGAACACAGAGAGAGGACTCACGCGAGACAGGTCATATGGTTATTTTCACCTCGCGAGGTACGAATGCAGCGATTGTATTTGTAGGTCTTCTTGAAAGATGACGATCGACGGTGGAATGATCGTTTCATCGACAACGGTTCCAAACGAATGCTGCATTTCACAATTTGCCAGGACTGAATTCTAAATTAGAAGGAAATACCAAATTTTTGATCACAAAGCTTCGAAACTAATTGAGCAATAAATTATCACACTTTCTTCTTCAAAAATAAACGTTTCTGCCATTTTTTATTTTAGTCTTATTGCGGTCATTCGCACTGAACTATGAAAATTTATTAACTATAAAACTTGGTTCGTCTGATAAATCGAGTATTTTACGGCAAAGATATTTTCAGGAAAATAAACGATGATCAACAAAAATCAAAACTCTTGAAAAAAATATTCCTTTAAAAAAGTCTAATGTTTATTACAGACATCATACTATAAGAACAGAAGTTGAGAACAGCATGATATTTGCTGTAAAAACAGAAATGTGAATACCAAAATATGAAAAAGTATCTAAGATAGTATACAAAGCATACGAAAGTGGACCAATCTTGTCTTCTTGTCCACATTTTTTTTTCAACTGACGCTATACAGAAAATAAAGAAACAGATGAAAGCTCGCAATATAAAATAAGGTATCTGACCTACATCAATCACAATAAGACAAGCTGCACATGAAATACATTGATTACTCACTAAATAATCAAGAACCATAGCAGTGGTTATACTCATCTCACAGAATTTTTAATTCAAATCAATTTTGTGAATTCCATTTTTTTTAATTTAATTAATAACACATTTTAATTTAACTAATAACACAATTAATAACACACGTTTTAAGTATTTTACTAAATAAGATCGTCACCTCCATGTAACAATTTCTTTAACTTTCAAAAATATTATCATAAAATACTATTTCAATAATACTACATACTTCCTATGGCAAAAAGGAAAATAAAATATCAAACCACCTTACTACAACAATATCGCTAAAACGTCAGAGCAATCTCGAAAAGGACCAAGCAGTACGAATCAACTAATATTAACAAGCTTGCATGAAATTAAAATACGAATTATATTAAGGGTTTGCCTGACTTGGTTTAGAAACATAAAACATATTGATTAACAGGCTTGTTTCATACTGTAGTACTACACAACTTTTGAGTTTGGGCTATTTGGGAGATGATAATTGATATTTATGTTAAAGAATAATGAATATTGCCAAACTCTATATATAAAAATGAATTTGCTCTTCCTTTGAGGCATTATAACTCACGAACGGATGCACCGATTGCAATATTCCCTCACTGATCGATTTGTCTTGGGATCAGCTGTGTTTATATATGTGAAAAGATTAAACATTTCACTGAGAATGTTGAACAAATGTAAAAATAATACGATTTCATGAGTTCTGAAGAAAACCATCAAGCTCGAATTGAAATCGATCTAGAGTGCGACGCTGTAATCAACCAAACGATTGACAGTTGAGTCGAAAAAAAACAACCCGGGCAAGATCGGGCGGGTTTGACTAGTCTATGATAATTGAGAACTCAGAAGAAAAAACTAGAAGTGAGAAACAAGAAGTCAGATGTTTCACTTCTTATCTCGCATATCACTTATTATTTCTCACTTCCAACTGTGAAAAAATGCAAAGAGAGAAAAAGAATGAGGAATGATACGTTTTATCTCCAACTTCATGCTTCTCACCTTCTCACGTGAGAAGTAAGTGAAAAAATAAAATGGAGAAATTAAATGGAGAAATTCTCATTTTTCACTTATTACGGTGAAAAGTAACAAGTGAGTTGTAATTGGAAAAAGAGAATTGAGAACTGGAATGAAAGAAATGAGAAGCGAGAAACAAGAAGTGATATTTCTCACTACATACTTCTCGCCTCTCTCTTTTCATTTCTCACTTCCCACTGTGAAAATTGATAAGTGAAAAGTTAGCCGTTTGATGTTTCTTACTGCTCATTTATCACTTCTCATTGTGAAAAGTGATAAGTACGTAGTGAGAAGTGAGGAATAAGACGTGACAAATAAGGAATGAGAAATGAGATGCTTCTCATTTATCACATCTCACATTCAACTTTCTTTCTTCCTTCTTTCTTCCTTCTCACTTATTATTTCGCAAATTGCAAAGTGAAAAGTAACAAGAAAGACGTAAGTGAGAAATGAGAAGTAAGACATATCACTTTTCATTTTTTAATTCTTATGGGAAACAAGAAGTGAGAAATAAGGAATAAGAAGTCACTTTACGCAATGAGTAGTATGAAGTAAGAAATAAGAAGCGAGAAATGAAGTGTGAGAAGTGAGATATTTATTTCCTTCATAGGCCACTTTTCACTGAAACGTGAGAAGAGCGAAGTGAAAAGTGAGAAATAAGTGAGACCTCTCACTTTTCATAAAAACTGCAAAATTAGAAGTAAGATGTCTCTCATTTGAAAAGTATGTAGTGCGTAGTGAGAAGTGAGGTATGAGACGTGAAAAAAGATTAAGATGCTTCTCATTTATCACATGTAACATTCAACTTCTTTCTACTCGCTTCTTATTTCGGACTTTTCACATTGCGAAGTGGAAAGTAACAAAAAAGACGTAAGTGAAAAGAAAGACATATCACTTTTTCATTTCGCTCTTCTTATGAGGAGTGAGAAATAAAGAATAAGAAGAAATAGAACGTCTCACTTCTTAGTTCTCTTTTGTTATTTCTCATTTTTCAATTACTTTATCTCACTACTCTCCTTAGCCGTGCGGTAAGACGCGCGGCTACAAAGCAAGACCATGCTGAGGGTGGCTGGGTTCGATTCCCGGTGCCGGTCTAGGCAATTTTCGGATTGGCTGGGCATAAAAGTACCATCGTGTTTGCCTCATGATATACGAATGCAAAAATGGTAACTTGGCTTAGAAACCTCGCAGTTAATAAATGTGGAATGAACACTAACCTGTGAGGCGGCTCTGTCCCAGTGTGGGGATGTCATGCCAATAAGAAGAAGAAGATCTCACTACTCACTTTACCCGATGAGAATGAGATATTTCTTTTCTCACATCTCACTCTTCATTTCCCACTTTTCACTGAAACGTAAGAAGAGCGAAGTGAGAAATGAGAAATAAGTGAGTCGTCTCATTTCTAATAAAACTGCAAAATAAGAAGTGAGATGTCTCTCATTTCTCACTATATATGGTTACTTTTTACTTCTTGAATCATAAAGTTATATGTGAACCGGTGCCAGCGAAAGTGGTACATGTTACATTGATTAAATTTTACAGGAGACGCATTTTTCCAAAAACCTCAAAAATAAAATTCGAATTTGCAATTTTCTTAAATTCAACGGTACCAACGTGTTATGACTGATGTGCCTAAAGGTAGTTATGAGAGATATGCAAAGTTTCATGACAAATTTCAAGTTTGTTGAATCAGAATGCACATGTACCACTATTAATGGGAACAAATGCAACAGAAACCGAAAATCGTTGCCAGTAAAAGTGGTACATGTTCATTTATAAAATTATTTTAAACTACAGTAAACCATTTTGAAATTTAAAATAGAGTTAAAATCTGTTGCGGAAACATCTTTGTTGTTAATTTTTTTTTCAATAAACTGATTTTGGTGGGTAGAACTGTACATGTACCACTTTTCCTGGCAACGATATTGCCATTGTGATATATACCAGAAATTAAAAAGTGCATATCTCCGGATTTAGTTGTCAAAAATCACCTTTGCTTCATTCCCTTAACAGGTCTTTGCTAACAGAAGCCGTTGGTGTAAAAACATAAAAGGATTTGAAAGGTTATATGTAACAGTAGGATTCGTTCTGGTGAGACATGAAACATTGAAATAACTACGATGGAAATACAAAGTAGGAAAGGGACGAGCCTGGAATCGATCCACGACCTCCTCCTTATAAGGCAGTAGCGGTAGCCACTAGACCACCGTGCTCGTCTTCTTCCTGTTTCCTTTTCCATTCTCCTTTTCTTCTTCTTCAATGTCTACACAACTGAAGGCCTGCTTTGCAACTTAATATTCTATAAGCATTTCCTCAATTAATACCCCGTAACGCTGGGTGAACACCTTTGCGTGGTGTGTTACGTGTAAGATCTGCACAGTCACATTGTCAGCTACCGGCAAATCCTGACCAAACGAATACTTTCCCAATATCCAACTCCGTGGTACTTATGAGGGTGTCGCTGAATCGGGGCCTTTCGTTAAGTAAGTACTAGATCAACACTTCTTTCCCCTTCAAGCTATGAAGATGAGCGTGGCCAGGGTAGTAATCCTCATGCTTTTGTGATTTTTATCCTTGAAATCAGGAGCACACCACCTTGCTTTCTATGCAATCTGAATAAGGATTTCAAAAGAAAATATGAGTTTCACTAGTGTCCAATCTACGAAGTACACCGTAACTATAAGCATTTCCTCAATTAATAATTGAAAACTTATCTATCCCGCCATTGCATGAGTATGAGTATGTATCTTGTGTGGCAATTACAATGGAGATACAATATGTCAGCGAGTCGGATGTTTAACAGAAAACATCCTAAACCGGACCGAGAATCAAACTCGCCCTCGGATTGGCAATCCGCCTTTTCTCGCAAGGCTACTGGAAATTCCTTATTCCTTCTACCTTCTGCCAATCCTTATTATTTATTACTCATTCCTTCTTCCGCTTTTCTTCTTTCTTTTTTCTCCTCCTTTCTTCCGTCTTCCTTCTCCTTCTGTGTTATTCTTTCTTCCTTTCCTTTTCCTTCTCCCTTCTTCCTACTTAATTCTTCTTTACCTTTTCCTATTCGACCTTTTGTCCTTCGGTCCCTTTCTACGTCTTTTCGATCTTTTGTCATAGATTCCGTTGAAATGGTTCGGTATTAGAAACATAAAAAGACAGGAACACAGGTTGACCAGTGAAGAATTTTTCAACTCGAAAAATTCCTCCTTACCGGGGCAGAAATCAAACCCACACTGGCACGTGTGTCTATACATTTGACGCTGCGAACCGCCACGAAGGTTTCTATTGGTAAAAATCGGAAATGCTTAAAGGTGCATATGGGCTTTCTCCTCTAATTGGTTGCATTCCATTATGAAAGTTTTAAATCTGACGAAAAAACTAAATAAAAATTATTCATCGTCAATGCAATGTTGATATTTTTAAATTCAAATACCGCATTCCCTTAATATTAGCATTAAGTAATCGGTGTTGGAACGTATGTTGATTTTCGAACTCTAACAAAGTTTCATATTTCATACAGGCTGCAGTAGAAGCAGTGATGAAAACCTTCCATTATTAAGCATACAGGCTATTAGACCGTCTAGATTGATATTGAAAGCACGTGCTTTCCTTCCTGCAGTAGACTTTCCCAGAGATGAATAGCTCAAGTTCGATCCCTATGCTGCACCGTAGCAAGTGCAGGTTTGATATCAACTGCCTGGCGAAAGCACTCACACAAACAACAACAACAACTACAAATAGATGGCAAACGTGTGCGATTTGCCTTTACCGTATTCACTGTAAATTACTTATCAGTTTAGAATTCTAATTCCGCTCAACGAGTCGACATTCACAGCCTGCGCTTCACCGGATTGTAGTTATTTGAAATGTACACTGTCGTTCGAAAGAATCTGGGTGACTTTGGACATCCTTCATAATACATTTTGAGCAGTAGTACAAAAAACAAATCTTACAATTTTGTATCAAACATTTTCTACTTTTCTAATAAAAATGTAAGTTTTTAAGCAGAATACTGTAATCGACTAATACAGAATAGTAAGATTTTGAACTTAAAACATGAATCGCTAATTAAAGTTTAAATTAATAAACATGAATTGCTAGTAATACTTCCAATATCAACGTATTTTGTAACCGAACTGTATTTGAGGTTTATGCATAAAAGCTGACATTTTCAAGATGCCTCTATCTGCCTAAGAATCGTCCTGCCTCACAATGGGACGAATCGTTGGAAAGATGATCAAATTTTAGATCTTACCAATTTATCGTAACATAACATTAGAAGTTTTCTAAAATTGTAGCGGACTTAATTGTGCAAAATACATTTGAAAACAAAAAACAGAAAATTCCATATCAACCTGCTGGATACTCTATCCGATTATTACATATTTTCTTTTCTTTAATTGAAATGTAACGAAGATCCTTCACGTTCTAATTCGACCCGTTGTGCGTCGTCTTCGCTGACGTCTGTTAACGTGGTGGCGGATTCTAACATCGAGCAACGGAATGACACACACGGATAAAATTGAAAAAGCGTATTAGCTTATTATTCAAACCTTTTGAGCTTTTTAACTTTTAATCATTTGAGCGCTTATAAGTTAAGCTATATTTTGACATTGCTTTGCTTATCTGAAATTTATTTCCTAATTTGATTTTCGGCTACCAATATTAAACATCGTACTTGAGACCATATTTTGTTTCAAAGACTAAGCACCGCACGATTGTAGAGGTTTTGGAAGCAATTTATTCCTATTCGTTTTCAACATAATCCGTTTCAAGATCGATTATCAACAACAGAAAAAAGTCCTGCGTCTTTCTGTTTGACGGCTACCAGAGACGGTTATACTTTTCAAAGCCTCGCTGCCTCCGAAGCTCGGACTTCCAGTCATAAAAATCATCACAATGGCGTCTCTATGTGGAAGAAAATGCTGAACGCTGTCCGGAATATTACCTGCACTCCGGTGCGATTCTGCAATGCTCCGATCGAGCATGCTACCGGTCTTGAAAGCGCGAACTTCTGGCCAGACAGGCCGGGAATAATGACCCATTCGATATGCGTGTTCAAGTGTGGCCGAGAACCAAGGACGGACCCAAGATGATTCCTTCGGTTTTCGAGTCCGTCTATCCCGACAGTATGGAAGTGTCTGTGAGTAAGATCAGACCTACATTCATGGATGTGCTGCACTAAGCGTTCGATTGTGGACACTGGTTCAAGCTGATTGAAAAGTCCGTCTAAGCGTTTTATCGAGATGTAATTGTAGAAAACGTCATATGTTACAACAAGCAAAGGCCACCCGCTAAGGGAGGACACGAAAGCTGGGGACATGCTTCTTTACGCAACCCAAATGGGAGCAAAATTATTTTCTTCCTAAATTCTTCCCAAAACTAATAATCTCTTCAATTAACTTCGTCCGTTTACCATGCGTAGCTCAGGTTTTGGACAATGCACCAGCGAAAACCGCTTTGCCAGCAAGGCGATCTCCACTTCGATCCGGATCAATCAGAGAGGAAGGAAGTCAACGCCCAACGGAAAGGCTTGCCTCGGTCCTGTCTAATAGTTGCCGTAGCTCTTGATGAAGTGGAAGCAGTAGCCCTGATGGTATGGCGGTCGACAGGACAGAATCTGGAAGAGTCTAAAACCGATTCATCGCCACCGTGCTCTTTTCAACTGTATAAATATCTTGTGGAATTATCCCACACAGCGAAATAATTGATGCAGTGGAAATTTATAAATAAAGTTGAAAGTTCTGAAAAAATCAATAATAATCCCAAAATTATTCTTTTAAAAAACTCAAATGTCGAACTTTTTCCAATTTGTTTTGAAAAAACTAACATTATACTGAATATATCGCATTTAACCTTCGTTAAATTAAACTTAAAATAATCCTTCAAATGATTAAATTTAAAAAATCATTCACAACTTATCGTCGAAATAAGCATTGCAATGAGTGGATGGACCGAATATGCTTTTAGATTAGAATGTAATCTAATTGCTTTTTATTTTTATCCGTGCAGTTTCCTCGTATATACCTTGTTCGGCTTGGAATGGTATGCGTAGCCATGGCACCGCTGATTAGAGAACGATTTAAATTCACAGCTGGTGCCCGATTTCAGTTAGGTATAAGCATTTTGTGGTTCGAAATGGAAATCCTTCTTTGATTTGTTGCGTGGCACAGGAAGGAAGAATACAAAGATGACATTGGCTCACATTGGAAGGTTTTAGGTGCATCCCATTTCATTGGTTAGATTTCGTTGCTCGTTAGTTGTTTATAAGGTAAATTTATATTTATTTCAAAACCTCTTTTAGTCTTTAAAATTTGAAATCGTTGCTGTTTTAAATAATACAAGACCGATACGAATACTGTTTTAAAAATATTTTCATCATTGCATTTGTATGATAATGAGCATACTTATATAAGGCGTATTTACTCTCAACATTGAATTCCTGATATTTCAAATTTACTGTGATTACATGCCTATCAGTTGGCTTTTACTACAAAATGTTTTAAATACATAGGTACAGTCAGGGTCAGATTTGGGGGAGGGTCAACAAACTGCGGCCGCAGGGGCCTTCCCAGCCTCCGGCCCTGGTACAGTAAATCAATGTGACACATTTCATCCTCGTTCATGGGTTTCAAATTTGATTACCAGGAAAATTGACCCTGTCAGAATACGATCGTGATTCGTTGGTTGGGATTTTGATACTCGGGTCACTTTTTAATGTATTTCAAAACCTAATGGAAACGCAGTAATTGCGATTTGACGTCACTGGACATCATGCACATGTTCAAATGGCTGTCAGTTGAACTAAAAACTTAATTCGTTAGTTTGGTCGAGGTTGTGGCCCAACCAGTGAATTCCGACCAAACTTGTCTTCACCGCTTTGGGACAGTTTCCGAATGACATTTCGTCGAATGACATTTGGTTGAAAGGATATTCGGTCAAATGGAATTTAGTCGAATGGTCGAATGGACATTTACTCGAAAGGAATTGATTTAAATTTGATGTAAAATTAAAATTTGATTTAAAATCCGCAAGATACATGGATGAATTGAATAACGAATTCAGTGGACGCGAGTGACAAAAGAAATGTGGAAGAAACGACGTAAACACAGGCATTTTCGACTTAGCAAACTGAAACTTCGGAAATTCTGGTAACTCATCAAATTGGAAACCTACAAAATTGCAAAATATTAGGTACCGATTAGGCGATGGCGCGAAGCCTCAATAAAGAAATAAAAGAAGTCGACCAAAACCTAACCTGGCAACAGGTTAAAGCGATAACTGGACAACGCTCAGGATGGAAATCTTTCAAGACGGCCTTTGCACCACCGGAGGTGTACGGATCCATAAGTAAAGTAAGTAAAGTAAGATTGGGCATTTTTTGTTGGAACAAGCTTAAAACCAATTATATCAATGTTATTGATCCAAACTTAATCGTAGTCGGCTTTGGGACATCTTGTTGATTGACATTTAGTCGAATGTCAATTGGACGAATACCATTTGTCAAAAGCACGGTTAGTCGAAGCGACATTTGATCGAATGGATATTTAATCTAAAGTAAAGTGCAGCATAGGTTTTCTTGTTCTTTTCGATACTCTTTCTTCCACTTCTAATCATTTCCAATCATAATTCGTCAATGGTTGGCCAAATAATTCCAATAGTCTATTGAGACCGTCATTCGACGTAACTTCATTCGACTAAATGTTTTTCTCTAATGGTATAGATATTGATAGATTCAGGTGGTATAGATGTTGTAAACTACATACTTTTCCAGATTACGCAGAAAAGTTAGTATCTTGTAGAAAATATTTTCTGTTTTCCCATTTTATTTTTTAGCTCACAAAGCCGTAGCGTGAATTTCAGCCCCCTTTCTTCTCTGTAGATTACAGGTTTTCCTTCTAAGATTGTTTGAAATTTCGTGTATTTTGACTATTCGCAAAATATTCTGGGAACTTAAGAGCCATGCTGAGGGTTTGAGAAGAATGACGGGAGTGACGGTTGCGCCAACTAAGGGTATCGATAACCCATTTTTCCTGACGAAACGAATCGAAGAAAAATTAGAAATGCTTTGTTGATTCGAAACAGAAATTCAGATTTACTTCCGAGACTTCGAAACGAAACGAAATCGAGATCCATTTGATTCGAAATTTTGCAAACGAAACAATGATTTTTTCCGCGAAATTTTATTTAATAGTTTTTTCTTTGCATTATATACGAATAAAAAAAATCCGCCGAAAATAATTTTGTTGTAAAAATATTACCCAAATGCCATGGGAGAATCTTGCTTAATTTTATAAAAGGACATAAGGAACATATCATTTTGGACCATTAACAACGTAATTCATATTCATCGCTTAATATATTCAACAGACCTCAGTTAAAATTAAAAAAAACTATTTTTAACTGCAATAAACAAAGAGATTTCATATAGATTGGATCTGTTCACCATTTTGAAAAGTATTGCAGATTCAAAGTGGAGCCCTCAATTCAATCAACATCTTGAATAAAATCTCCAAGCAAATTTAAATCTTTGCAGACCTTGAGAATAATGTATAAGCCTTTAGCTATTAAATATAAACTAATTTTATGAGTATGAGCATGAGCACGATGACCGTGCATTTCGTAGTTTACTCCGCGATCGACCAGAACAATCACATGCACAGGGCACTAATGGATGGAAGTATGGGATTTGCTCTCAACCTCAAGCTGCACAGTCCGAGAGCTCTAGCATTTTGGATAGTCGATAACGGCGCGCCACGTCCTTACGGTCATCAGGGGATTGGAAGGAATTGATGATGCAGTCACTGCAAGCCGAGAACACCTCTGCACTTATTGGAATCTTGGGGTTAAGGTTTTGTGGCAGAGGTTCGTCTTGGTTAACGGTTGCCAATGTGATAGTTTGAAAGGGTGGTGGTGTAGTATTCTAATTGGATACCGAAACGAACTTTTTCGCTCATTTTGAATTCTAACAGTTACCTCTAGAACTAATCAAGTTGTGAGTATAGGAATAGAAGATGGAAACGGTATGAAAGCCATTTGAGTTCTAGCGATTGCTAGAATATGGGAAATATGAAAAGATACAAAGTAGGAGGAATGGAACGGCCTGGATTGAACCCACAACCTCCTGCGTATGAGGCAGAAGCGTAGCCGTATGACCCAAGCTCGTATCTATTGAATATAAACTAATTTTACACAACAAACTCGAACGCAGACATTTACGTTTATTGCTAAATATTAACTCTTAAAACACACAGCATGTGCAACAAGGGGCAACAGGGACTATGTCCAAGGGCTGACGATCCTCCCAGGCCATCTGCGAGTTGTGGCGCCTGCCTAGGATGTGGTGGTTTGACAGTGGGCCCTGTTAACCTCTATAAAAACTGCATGTATCCGCAAGTAGGCTCCGCCAAAGCGACCGTGTGCCGCTCAAAGCCACAAGCCCAAGTCCTGGTGTTAGGTGGGACGCTAACAGCCCTGACACGACGCCCTCCGCAGACAGGAGGTTTGCAGGCCCAATAAGCCGCCTGGAAAACCAATCTATAGAACAATATAGAGATAATGCAACTCGATATAATCGCAAAGACCTGGCGACGAATAATCGTGATCCTATTGGAAGCTTGTAACATGGAACTGCAAGTCACTAGATTTCGCAGGTTGCGACAGGATGATCTCGATGAATTACATCCCGCAACTTCGACGTCGTGGCGCTGCAGGAGATTTGCTGGACAGGACAGAAAGTGTGGAAAAGCGAGCATCGGGCGGCTACCTTCTATCAAAGCTGTGGCACCGAGCTGGAACCGGCTTCATAGTGCTGGGTAAGATGCGCCAACGCGGATTGGGTGGCAGCCAATCAACGCAAGGATGTGAAGCTGAAATTAAAGGCCGTTTCTTCAACTATAGCATCATCAACGTGCACTGCCCACACGAAGGGAGACCCGACGACGAGAAAGAAGCGTTCTACGCACAGCTGACAGACATACGATGGATGCCCACTGCGGGACGTCAAAAGCGTCATCGGTGACATGAACGCACAGGAAGGAAGGAGGAAATGTATGACCGGTCATCGGGCCGGTTAGTCTGCATACCATGTACGACAGCGCCAACGATGCAACTTCGCAGCCTCCGCGGAATGGTGTCGAAGCACCTTCTTTCCCCGCAAAAATATCCACAAGGACATGGAGATCACCTACAAGAAACGGAAAACCAAATCGACCACGTTCTAAATCGACGGTAAATTCTAAACCAACATTTAAAAGGGCGTAGCAGCCAAAATTTATTCCTTCTGATTCTTTGTCCACATATACAGCTATATATGTACGATGAATCAGAAGGAATAAAACACTGTTACCCAATAATGTTGTCTAGAATTTCTCCGACATCACGAACGTCAGCACTTACCGCAGTGCGAATATTGACTCCGACCACTACCTCGTTGCATATGCCTGCGCTCAAAACTCTCGACGGTGTACAACACGCGTCGTAGTCGCGCCGCGCTTAACATTGGCGGCTACAAGACGGTGAACTAGCCCAAGAATACGCGCAGCAGCTGGAAGTGGCACTCTCAACAGAAGAGCAGCTAGGCAGCGTCTCTTGAAGATGGCTGAGAGATATCCGATCTGCCATTGGTCACCGCACTGCGCGGCACGGTGCCCTGGCTCAGAGAAACGACTGGTATGACGGCGAGTGTGAGCAGTTAGCAGAAGAGAAGAATACAGCATGGGCGAGATTGCTGCAACACCGCACGAGACGAACGAGGCACGATATAAACAGGCGCGGAACAGACAAACTCGATTTTCCGGAGGAAAAGCGTCACAGGAAGATCGAGACCATGAAGAGACGAGACAACTGTACCGCTAATACACGAAGCTCTACGAGAAGTTGAACCGTTCACGTAAGGGCCACGTGCCACAGCCTGATATTGTGGGACATAAACGAGAACCTTCTTATGAACAGGCGTGAGGTAATCCAACGGTGGCGCAGCACTCGAAAAGCACCTGAATGGCGATGTGCGCAGAAGATGGCGGTATGGTGATGGACCTGGGAACGCGCAGGACATAATTCTACCGGCTCCGGATCTCCAGGAAATCCAGGGGAGATTGGCCGGCTGAAGAACAACAAAGGCCATGGGGTTGACCAACTACCAGGAGAGCTATTTAAACACGGTGGTGAGGCACTGGCTAGAGCGATGCACTGGGTCATTACCAAGATTTGGGAGGAAGTTTTGCCGCAGGAGTGGATGGAAGGTGTCTGTGTCCCATCTACAAAAGGGCGATAAGCTGGATTGTAGCAACCTCCTTGGACCGAGCCGAATGGAAGACTCTATATACCACACAGGCCCTGCGCTTAATCTGAATAAATAATAAATAATAATGTGCAACAATAATACTCTGCCCTACGAAAAACTCCGATACAGTTTTAAAGCATTTGAATAATCTGGATCTGCAGGATATAGAAGTGTGAAAATTATAGATTTCCATGATATACGGAATCAAAAATTTCTGAATTAAAAGTTTAGGTCATGACAATCGGAAGGATCTGAATCAGTTCAGAATATGAAATGAATGAGATATCAGAGAATGCACAAATGTGTTAGTTGCTACCCGTGATTGACTGAACTTGCGATGTGCAGACAACACAATGAATGGGGTTGGGATTAGTTATCCATTCTCAATATACACGTTTCAGGAGCTCAATATGTAAAACATTAACGGCGCGCCACGTCCTTACCGTTGTTACATTTACAATGTCCCATAAATTACTTAATGCAGCCCTTTATAATTGTAATTGTTTTGGTATAGGAGTTAGATTTGTGTAATTGTAAAATTTAGATAAAATCCCTTGCTATGCCGCCTGAATGCAAACCCACTCCTACTCTGGGGTAAAGCGATTCATCCCATCCGACAAAAAGGAGAATGCCGATAAGAGGATGGTAAGTAAGTAAGTAGATAAGAGGATCGGGAAGAGATTTCGATGAGAAGAGATCTGGGAGGCTTGGATAGGAGGGAACGAGATCAGTTAGGTTGGTTGGTGACTGATCGCCGAAGTAGACGTTTGTCTGTATGACTAGTCCGCGTGTGATTAGAATAGGAACGTCAAATTACGTAACGCTTAGAGGGGAGGGGGTTGAGTGAAGTGTGACGATCCATCAAATTTCAGAATCTTCATACAAAAGTGTGACATAGGGGAGGGGGTTGAAAAGTCCAATTTTTGCGTTACGTAATTAATGGATCTTCCATAGAGTAAACCGTGAAATCCAAAGACTACCGTTCATCTCCGAAAGATTTTGTATGGACGTGTGTGAGCTCTACGCCAAAAGTCTAGACAGACGGCGAACATTGGTAGTCAGTATCTACCAAGTCGCGCCTTTTCCCCGGGAAGTATAGTTGGCATTGAGTATCAGTGTCGGTTTCAGCCTTTCCGAGACCTTGTGCCGGTCGCTGGTATTTGTGGGAACGTGATTGCTGGTGAAGTCACCGGCCTGGAAAGCGGCGGAAGGAACCCCTTCCCAACGTAAAACTGTCTTGATTAGAGCCAGGAATGCCCCTAAGATGAGTTACCAGGTGAGTCGCATGCACTCATAGTAAGAACACTGACTTACACCGTCATATAGGAATGGAAGGATTATTGGTCCGACTCTCGTTGCTACTAGAGACCGAGTATACTTCTGCACCTCCACGATTGTCTTGGGATAGGATATCGTTTATTAACAAGGATAATTTATCTGGATTCACTTTGGTAAGCGATGCGATCTATGGGATGGAAATAACACTAATACGAGTCAAAGTTAAACATGCACGCCCAGTGTCATATGAAAACTGGGGAGATTCGCCTTTTTACGACCACGGAAGCGCAGCACTCTGTACTCACTTGCTACACAAACTATTGAAGAACGCTTTTCGACCGCGCACGAAATGCGCGAAAACACCACCGAACTCTCTGCAATCTAAAATCTACTAAATCAGAAAAACTTCTGAAGCATCATCCCATTTCACTGTTTTAAACAATGGTTGTTCAAACTAAATACTTTCAAAAACAACGGAAAACGGACAATACCAACAGACCAGTGAGGAATATTTCGCTTATCAAAGAGTTTCCGCAACTGAAGCACATATCGAATAATCGACTCATAACATATAATTACTTACACAACTCAGTCAACTATACTCGATTAAGTTGAAAACCGGGCGCTAGTCTAATTAGGGCCTAATTAGACGCACTACTAACAATTAGTTTAACGTACGGATTGCAGAAAAATCAACTTCAATAGTCCCCATTTCGGTTTCAACTTGACTACCGATAAAAATAGAGCGACGATGAGCTGTACAAATTATGTTTACGTCACTGAACAATATTATTTAAATCAACAGATATGCATTACGTTTAAACTTACACTTACAACAAAACATTGTAGAAATTTTAATGAAGCTAAATCCGTTTCTGTTGAATATACAGAATCGTATGCGTGAGTGATTAAGTGAAGGAATTTATATGATAAAATTTCGAATATTTGAATAGCATTAGCAGCGCAGCAAATTATGATATGAAAACTTGAAATATTAGAAATTCATTTCGAAATTCGCGAGATTCCGTTTAATAAGTATGAATTTTCTGTCGTTCAAAGTAATTTTTCTGTCGATATTTTTGAAATTGGACGATACGAAATAAAATATCACATTTCGCCATACTCAAATTCCGCGGAATTTTGTTTGAATGCCCTCAAACGAAGTTTTTGAAACACCGCATATGTAGCGCCAGCATTTAGAGGTCTGAAATCAAGAATCATTGTTTGAGAAATTGAGCCGAAAAATGAAAATCGACTTTAAAGCCCAAAGATCTATGCGAGGGATATTTTGAGAAACGTGAGCAAACAAAAATATTTCTATTTCCTGATCAACATGTCATATGTATAGAACTTTGAAGTTTTAACATCTATTCTAGTTTCTCGGAAGCGGTTTCAAGGAACCAGTTTGATAAAAATCAAAGTTTTATCTTAAAATTGTTATTTGAATGTACTGAAATCTAATAAGCACTGCTTGGTCGGATTAGTTACATTTTGCCAGTACCACCAGGGACCTCAGGAACAGGACAGTGGGACAAAATTTCTGTGATCCGAAAAAGGAACATTTCGAGCCGCATTTGACTAGCGACCTTCCGGATTCCATGACACCAGAAACTTGCACTAGCACAGTAGTGGTGGAAAAACAAAGCAAAACCATTGAATATTATAATAGATTATAATAGAATTTGACTTTTAATTTGGGACATTGAGAACCGAAAAGCTAACAAAGTTTTATTAAAATGTTGGTTGTTGGTTGGCATCCCAAGTAACATTTAAGTTATAACTGCCTTGAAGGCTAACACTATACAAGAAAGTTATAAAACTAGTTAAAACAAAAATGTTACTAGGGATTAGAGAATTGGAGAAGAATGTCCTTAATATACTCAGTTTCATTACAGTTTTCCTAAAATTAATTAAAAATTAATTATTTTCCCTAGTCCTGCTGCTTTTGATAGCGACTCCGACCATCAATCAACTCATTATTACTCATTAACCTATTGCCTCTAATTTGCAACAAACTCACTCCATTTTGGATTTTTCTAACCGAATAAGTCCGTTGTCGATTTTTTCAAACAACCCACTCAAGCTTTTGGTTTTCTTGATGCGACTAGGTCCATTTGCGATTCCGATCATCGATGAACCCACTTCTTATATTTCTTAATTTCATAGATCTAACTAGGTCCAATGGTGCTTTCAAACCATTGACAAACATACTCAGTGTTTGATTTCTTTGATCTAAGTCCTACCAACATTTCATGCTAAATGTGCTATTGTTTGATGAAGAATCTATTTTGGCTTTACCAGCGTCCAATGTTTGGGTAGGTCAGACCGTACTGGATTCCCACTGGTGAGAATCTTTGTGTGCGCCTTACTATGAAAACACATGCACTAGTCGACCGCAGACCTTTTCCTGCATAGTAGCCAAAATACGTGTTGGGAACTACCGTGGCAAATTTCCATCGAATCTCAATTAAAGTTTTTCAATTTTCTCAATCAACTCGTGATTTTAGCATGAGGAACAGTGGTGCAATTTATCAACAATGCCTGCTGAGTGTGATTCTTTTGTTTTGTATTTTTCTTGCTCCTCTTTGCCTATGACGGTGCCTTTCAGTCAGAAAGACAAGAAGGAGCTTAGCCAACTCGGTTTGCCAACAGCGGGCTGAAGCGATGATCATTCGGCAAATTTCCTGTCTTTGTCTTTCAAGTGATAGTATTCACCCATGCATTTATATAGGCCGCATTCACGCAGCAGCAGGTGAACTGATTGGACTGTCCTGCGGCCGCGTGTGCAATGAGAAAGAGGTATTTTGTTCTTTATCTTTGATAGTGAGTGTGAAGAGGCAATGGTATCAATATTCTAAATTTCAGTCACTGAGATTGAGAATTCGCACCTGATGATGAAATATCACATAAACCAGCCGGGAACGATAAAGAACATATCCTAAAGTAATGAAGAAATACATTCAGCAGTTTCGAAACAGACCATTTCATTTTATATATTGAGATTTAGAGAACAATTTTGGCTAATATAATTAAGAATAAACGCTTTTAAAACCATTCAAAAATCAAAACAATCGATTCTGTAGTGCGATGTTGTTGCTAGTTAACTAGTTAACATGTGAAAAGTTTTTATCCATGGATCACGGACTACTACCGGAGTTGAATCGGTCGCATCGGTCCAATTCGGATCAAAAGAAATCACACTCGAGTATGTCTCAGTGGTTTTGGAGCACTTTTGTGCGGTAGGGTCCATAAAATTATGATTTGCTGAAGTGGTCAGGATCATCACTGGAAGCAAGGAGGTCAGAAAAATTCAACTCAAAACCTCAAGATCTGAATTTATTATGTCCTCTTGTTTTAGAAATGAAGAAAAATCCATAACGAACACTAATTTCTATTGAGTTTCTGACCAAACAAAATTTTAACAAAGCATCTATTTAGTAGTTGTGGGGTTTGAGTAAGTTACTTTCAGCGTGTGATTATACATTAACACCTCAGCGTGTCAATTGGTGATCAGCAATGACTCGTCCTCTTCTTGTCAGACCTCCGCGGCGTGCACACGCACGACAGAGCTGATTCACAACATTTTGTTTCGTCCATTTGGGGACCACACATTTGGCGATCCTGCCAGTTATTTTTTGGATTCTGATGCTGATTTCAATAGGTGAGTTGCATTCAAACGGATAATGTGCTATGGTTAAATATTGGATGGTTTAACAAAACCACAAGGAATGGTGGTTTGTATTATCACAGAGCTGATTAGGAAGATCACAAAGCACCTCAGGACGACCGCTGAAAATGGATTGTGGTTGGAAAATCACAAAGCGCTCGGATGACCGCTGGAAACGGATTGTGGTTTGGAAAATCCCAAAGCGCGTCGAGACGACCCTGAAAATGGATTAGGTTTGGAAAATCACAAAGCGCATCGGGACGACAGCTGGAAAAGGATTGTGGTTTGGAAATCACAAAGCGCGTCGGACGACCGCGGAAACGGATTGTGGTTTGGAAAATCACAAAGCGCGTCGGGACAACCGCTGGAAAACGGATTGTGGTTTGGAAAATCACAAAGCGCGTCGGGACGACCGCTGAAAATGGATTGTGGTTTGGAAAATCACAAAGCGCGTCAGGGAGACCGCTGAAAAACGGATTGTGGTTTGGGAAATCACAAAGCGTGTCGGGAAGACCGTTGAAGTTGTGGTTTGAAAAACACAAAGCGCGTCCGAAGAACGCTGGAAGACGGATTGTGGTTTGTAAATAACAAAGCGCGTCTGGAAATCGCTGGAGACCGTTTGAAAAACACAAAGTGTCAGAAATGACCGCTGAAAGCAGCTTGTGGTTTGGAAAATCAAGCACGTCGGAAAGATCGCTAGAAAAATAATTGTGGTTTGGAAAATCACAGAACGCGTCTGGAAGTTCGCTGGAAAATTGATTGTAATTTGGAAAATCAAAATCGTGTCTGGAAGACCGCTGGAAAATGCATAACGGTTTGAAATCACAAAGCGTGTCTGAAGACCGCTGGAAAACGGATTTTGTTTGAAAATCACAAAGCATGTCTGGACGACCGCTGAAAACGGCTTGTGGCTTGGAAAATCAAAAAGCGCGTCGAGACGACCGCTAGAAAACGAATTGCGGTTTGGAAAATTACAAAGCGCGCGGAAGACCGTTAAAACGGATTGTGGTTTGGGAAATCAGAGAGCGCGTCTGAGTCCGCTGGAAAATCGATCTTGGTTTGAAAACCAAAAGCGTGTCTGAAAGACCGCTGGAAAATGGATAATGGTTTGTAAATCACGGCGTGTCTGGAAGACCACTGGAAAATTTGATTGTGGTTTGGAAAATCACAAAGCGCGTTTGGACGACTGCTGGAAATGATTGTTGTTTGGAATCAAGAGGCGTCTGGAAGACTTCAAGGTGAGTGCTGATTTTGGTTAAAATAAATTTAGTTCGATATTTATACTTTCGGCATGCTTCAGTGTGAGAACCGAGATCTCGACAACTGATCACTACTGGCGAACATTAAATTGGTGTACAGCGAGATGCTAAAGAAAGACATAAAAAAACAACATTGAAGGCATGTGAGATCGCATTAGGTTGATTTGGAAAAGTTATTCACAATTATTAGTTGCTGATTGCTGTACTCATCACTGTCTCTAGCTTCTATTGTAAGTAGAAAATTATTCAAAAAACGTTTGTTCGTAGATTTATAGTCTTGTTGTCGCAGTGAACCAAATGAGGTCCGAATGAAGGTACTGGAAACAATCAAGTGCAAACTAGACGTAATGTGAATTGTGGCATAAGTTGGTCAATGAAATTAATCCAAATTAAATTTCGTTTGAACTGCGCTTAACTAAGCTGATTTGAAGGTGTTTGAATTTCTAGTATCGACTTCCCACACTATATGTTCTAGAGATCAATATTATAACACTGGTACTGAACATTTAAACATAATCTATTTACTCCCGTATCGTGGTTCTGCGATTAAAAAAACACGATGTTAAGCCAAGTTTAATCGGTTTCGTGTCGCATACAACTTTGAAGAAAATTATTGCGTCTATGCTAGAAGATTTTTTGCCTTTTTATGAGATAAGAAGGGAACGAGAAGTAAGAAGTAAGGAGAAGTTACTTTCAGCGTTGATTATACATTAACATCTCAGCGTGTCAATTGGTGATCAGCAATCCATGACTCGTCTCTCTTGTCAGACCGCGGCGTGCACACACCGACAGATGCTGATGTCACGCATTTCGTTTCGTCCATTTGGGACCACACAGTAGTTGGAATTGCAGTGCTCCTATTAAACAAAACCAATAGATGGGTGCAGTGACGGAAATGTCATATCGATGTCATGGGACTAATTTGTTAATAACTTTTCTAAGTAATTTACAATCGTATGTTTATATAAACATAAACACTCAAAGGATACTTAAACTTTTCTAATAGGTCATTGCTCTAAAACTGAAAATGGCGGCGTGAGAGCCGAATTATCAAATGACATTAATGTCATGACATTCCGTGACATTTTAAATTCGTTATCATGCCTCACACTGTATATTTAGAACAATGACCTGTTTGCAAAGTTTGGATCCTAAGCATATGTTAATAAAAATCCGAGTTGTAAGGACTTTTGAAAAAGTTAACAAATGTAATAATTAACCATGACTTTTTTGACATTTCCCATCACTGAATGGTGCTAGAGTTTCCATCCAGGACATCCGGACAAAAAATCCAGGATTTAGGAAAATTGGATTTCCGCTTCCCGAGGATATTATTTTAAATCCGAAATCCGGATACCCGGGACAAAAATTCAGTTTCTTTCTGGTTCGCAAACAGTGTAATTTTCTTCTTACAAAGTTATTTGCTTTGAACAACCCAACAGGTGATAAACTCATATCATATTTTATACCTCCCATCAGACATGAATTTTTATCGATTCGTTTATTTGGTAGAGCTCAGGCATGTATACGGAGCCAAAGTTTTTTTGATGCACAATCGATATCATCTTATTATTAAATTAGTAAGAGGAACGAACATGAAAATATCGGGACTACCCTCACAAATATTAGATTCCCTATACCACTCAATGGAGGCTACGTCTGATACTTTTCCACGCAGCTAGCTCTCTATTAATTAAATGACAAGTATCTACAGTACAAGATCAGCTACATCTATTTGGCTCCTTTTCTACCATTTCCGTCTACACGAGGTTGCACACTAGCTGATATTCGCCTTGTAATCCGTCGCACCAAACATTGAGTCAGTCTTCCTGAGCTTCTTGCCTCAAAACAATTCTTGATCCAATTCATGTCCTTCCAATCGACGTTCGTATAACTTTCGCACATGCCCAAGTACAAGCGTCAATTGTGTTCAATTCTCGCTTCTGTCAAAATTGTATACCAACTTTAATCGCGTAATCTATTAACCCCATTATCGTTAAAGTATCAGAGTTAAAGTTACGTTAAATCATCGAACTCCGATAATAATTGAGTTGATTCATCTTTATAGCAACAAGCGATTACGTTGAACACAATCTTTATCGGCGATAACGATAAATTAACGATTAACATCAAGATTAGAAGCGATCTGTTCAAGATTAGGAAGAGTGCAGATCTTGGCAAGGTATCAATTAGTAGCCTGTCATAGGTTGGAGGATACTCTGGTATTGTGTTTTCTTTGTGAGAGGGTCTCATTTCTCCAATCTTCATCTTTCGTCACTAGAGTATTAAATGCAATCCAGCAACTGTCTAAGCCAATGCATATTCAAACAATGCAAACAGTCAACGACTTCAACCGCCAACTAACCTTTTCCGGACTCGGCGATCATATATTCCAAAAGGGTACTCTACCTTCCGAGAAAACGAATATTATTTGCTTCTTGATGTTTATTTTTCGAAAAATCGATTAATTAGATATGAATTGGGTTCCAATTTGACATCTGTATTATCTGGCCTTTCTAAAATATGAATTTTACCTATGAACATTGAATAAAATCGTTTTAAATCAAACAGGAAACAGGAAGTTTCTAGGAAACATCGGAATCCGGATCGGTTCCCGAGATATACGAACAATTTCATCCGAATCGGGACAACGAAAATAGCCGGAAATGGAAACTCAATGGGTGCCATCATTCAATGGATTCTGCCTTTCTCCTCCACTGCACTCGCATACGTTTTGGTTTGCAGATATCGGAAATGTTACTGGGTCAAATGTGGCCATAATATTTTTGTACTACATAGTTTCTGAATAGAAACGAGCAAAAACAAAAACTTCTTACCCTCTTGAATAAGCATTCAACTGGCTCCCTTACCCGGTTCCGGAACTCTTGGAGAAAACCAAATTAGCGGCCAAAAATAAGACCAAACCTTTCAACATGCTTGTGTAGATTTAAAAAAATGTTCGCATAAGAGGCCCATTAGCTTATCTTATAAAAATTGATCTACAGTGAACGTTAACTAGTTTTTTGTTGGAGGTTCGCTGATTGAGGTGAACCCCAATTAAAACCAGCTAAACGTCAAAATATGCTGTGAAAACCGCGTTGACGTTCTGTTTCCTTTATTTGAAGTAAACAATGGCGCTTGTCAAAACGCCCCAACTAACGAAAGGCATTCGATAGTTGGGGTGAGGTCTATCTCTTAAGTGCAATTCTTGATTTCGGCGCCCCGCCAATGACTACCCTTGGCGGAAGTCAACCCGGCCAGCCGTACGCTACAGCGCATAATTCTTTGGTGAATTTTAGAGTCATAATTATGTGACTTTGAAACACCACAAATCATTCAGTTTTTAATTTATTGACTAAAGTTTATTTCTTAAAAACATCCGACGAAACGTCATTCGACGGAATGTGCCAAGAATATTCTTTGAAAATCAGATTCGACTAAATATTCATTCGACGTATGTCCTTTCGACCAATCGTCATTTGACTAGATACGAAGATTCTCCATTCTAAATGTCCATTCAACCAAACGGCCATTCGACGTAGTCTCTTTCCGACTGAACGTCATACGACCAAATGTCCTATTCTACGTCTCTGGTGGATAAAATTTATTTTCGATACATTCGACGTGATGTCCCTGCGACCAAATGTCATTTGACTAAATGTCATTGGACGAAATGTTTTTCATCGGAATGAAATATTCATCACCCAACCTACCAAGTTCGCTAATGCATTTTCACTGGATTTATTTTCTTTCAAAATATAAATAACTTAATGCGCATAAGTACGATGTTCGAGAACTCAAAGTTGACATCTGCTCCATCAGTTTCCGTTTTTTTCCGAGTGATGGCTAGTGTCATTAAACAACTAAAACCAAAAAATGGTGCTGCTTTGTCTAGAACAACATCGCTTTCACTCTCGTAAACCAACCAGCGAAACCCCAAACTTCACTCATCACTTTTATCTCTGGAGCCGCTGTTTGTAGCATCGACCAACACCCGGACTCACAACGCTTCCTCCAGAACCACTCGCCCATTTATACATGAACGGACATATCAGCACCATCCACAATAATGGCAAACAAAAGTGGAGGAACTTCTAACACTTGACTTTTATCTGCCAGAAGGGTGGAAAAATCGAACCAACAAAACCGCGTCGGGAAAAACAATGATTTATTACTTTCCCAGTCCAGATTTGGTATATGTGTTTTATTATACATTTATCTGATACCCATTTCCCGTTCCTTCCCGATGTTACGGTCACCGATCCGCTGTGGCCAGATTCAGGCTGGAGTTCACAAACGACATCCTTTTGAGTATTTTTGTTGTTGAATTTATGTCTCGTATGGTATTCAGAGTTTCCATTCGCAGACAAATTATTTCTGATGGATTGGCACGTTGGTGATGAAAAATGGCTGAGTGATCAAAACTATTGGTTGTTTGTTTGAATTTCAGAAAGTTTGAATGAAAAGGTACAATCACACAGAACACTTGCTAATGTGTCAAAGGTAACAGCATGTTGAGTTATTTTAATTTATTCACATGAAACAATTTAAAGTTTAAATATTGGGAAAACTAAATTCTAGAAATGTCAAAAACATTTAAATTTCAAATAATAAAAGTTTTATTTTAGAAAATGTACGATGGAAAACGTTATTCAGGGTAATTTCTTAGAAAACAAAATACACAAGCGTCCGCATTTTTCTATTCTACATGATGACGATAAATACACCGTAAATAAGAAGAAGTTATGTCCCGCAGAATCGCTAGATGCTTTCTAAATACAGATTTTTAGATTTCCGCACCATTGCAATATCTTTTCACCTATCCTGCGTAGTTATGAATCACATTGCTGCATCTACCTCAAACATGAATGGTGTGAAGAATATTGAGTTATTTTGCCGGAGGAAGGGCATATGACGATGTGCTCCCAATCTATCTTAGACAATTCAGGTTTCCATTATTATTCTCACAAGACAGTTCGTTTCAAGGTCCTTGCACAAGAAATGCAAAACAAAGGCAAACCAGTGACATAATTCAGCAATTCTCCACAGTAACTTGTCAAATGCATTCCATTTCTGGTTTCCATTCCGCAGGACCGTTCCGTCACATAAATTCAATGACGAAAGCGCCGACGACGGTAGCTCGCTCAGTTCTAGACGGTTCGTACTCACCAGGATTTGCTACCAGGCAATGCCGCTGGAGCGCGTTCCTAGTCGAATTGCCACCATTGCTGGGTGTGCCTTCTAACGTCATAAACTTTTATTACCCCTCGTAACGTTACAATCAGGCGATGACAGCAGCAACCGGGATCTTAAACTAGCCATGAAAACGCGCTGAAATTCCAGATCCATTTCTGCCAGCGCTTACTATTCCCATTTTTTTCCCAAGGCACCGCAATGGAAACTGAACTTTCTTGGTTGCCAATGATTTAAAACTATAACCCACAAAGCGTCTCGTAATTAGTGCGAAATAGCGCGCGCGCTCACAACCGTCAACGGGCGCTGGATGGGAATACAATCGAGCCCACCCGTTACGATGAAAGGCCTAAGCGTTGCAAAGACCGGAAATGGGTTTGATTTGCTGCCATTTTTTAGTGGTGAGCTTTCGCTGAGCTTGACAGAGAGTGTTGCGGCAGTTACAGTTACATAATGCGTCCGAATAAACTCTGGGATAAAGAAATAAGACCTCTTTTCATGTTGTGGAAAATGATTCTGCCTAAGTACGAATTAAATGCCTTTTCCTTGAACATTTTGCTTCTAATGTAAACCTCCTCGACATATAACAGGGCCATGGCGAATGTTTAGGGACACAGATTTGTTCCGAATGAGGATATTCATATGACTAGGGTCAGTCGATAAATGGCCGTTCACCGCGTCGAAAACCAAACTGTTCCTGGGTAAGATGTTACATATTCGTTTGGCAGATTCAAGTACTAGTCGACTTTTGTTGACTTTCAGGTTGAAGGAAAAGTAATTCGATAAACTTGTTGGAAAAACGGTAAAGGCGATTAGAGCGCTGTGGTAGAATTAAATTACCACAAACAAGTTCATCAATAAAGCATATTGCACTAGTTGTCGACTAGTGTCAATTTGCCAATCGATAAGAAAACAATGGGATTTCAAATTGGGAAAAGAAAGAATAGTGCCACAACTGGTGCATGCGTTCCTTTATGGATTAATCAATTTTGGATTTATAACAAATTTTATTGTGGTTTCCACAGCTATTCTAAAGACAGGAAGATCTTTCGCTTGATATAGAAAGATCCACCATATCTTTCTACTTATTTAAAAAAAAATAGTTATTCTTATGTATGGCGACGATTGGTACACCACCCAATGTGATTCGCCTTCAAATTGAAATATTGTCGAACTAGGGTCTCCAAATTTCGAGGTTTTGACATAGTTGACAGTTATAACATCCGTAAGATCATTTGAAAATAAAGATTTTGGTCACTTACAGTAGCTCATGCGGATTGATAAAAATATTTTATCCAAAGTTTAGAGCCATAGTTATCTAGTTCCAGCGGGTTCCAGTTCGAGACAGCAGCACGTACGGACGTGTTTTTCTCGCGATTTTTCCAAGTCTTTTTCTCGTTCGATTGCTGTTTACGTTATCGCATCGTTGCGTTGGTCCCGGACCCGTCATGGAAGACTCGGTGGCCGATTCGGTCGCGGAAAAAGTTCTAAGAGCTCTGCTCTTGGAGCGTGTAACTCCTCCAAGCGCTTTTGAAACAACGTGTTCTCGCCGTTGCCGCTTGATGACGCCGGCCATCCGCGGAAGGAGAAAAGCAGCAATCGCAGCTGCCGCTGGTGTAATCTGAGCGATTGGAGAAGTGCCCGCCTGGGGAAGAGGAAGGTGATCCAATCAGATCACCACAAAATATCGTGGAGTTCCTACAGGTCAGATGAGTTTTACCTCGGCCTCCCGGCACAGAAGCCGCTAGGCTTTGCTGTAGAGCTCCACGATATGATGGAGGAAAACATCACCAGCTGAAAGCAGTGAAATCAAGCCTATCGCTGTCACAAAATTGTTCGCCACGACTAGGCCAGAACAGTACCGAGTTCAGCTTTACCTGGTCCATCTGGAGCATGACTCCATCTCCTTAAGGACCTGAAGCTGATCAGATTCCTATACCGTCGTCGGCTGGGAGCGATACCGGCCGGTGCATCTGACGTGACGCAGTGCACGAAATGTTTCAACTTCGGACATGGACCCGAATTGCCACGCCGCACGCTGCAACAAGTGTGGCGAACTGCACCCGATGGATGCTTGCGACAAGATGAGGTGGCCGATCCAAAGTGCGCCAACTGTGGCGAACAACATCGGGCCACTATGAAGGACTGTCCCAAAGCGCACCGGTTCGTGGAGATCCGGAAGAGGACTTCCACTAAAAATCCATCGCCATCGACGACTCCACTCCTGGCGCTGAATAAGAGGATTTTCCGGCCATTATGCCTTCCGTCGACCGATCGGTCCTAGCCACACAAACGACTTGCAGCTGCCGCTGTATCGTTCCATCCGCGCAGCAAACGTACCATCGGCTTCGATCAGTGGCCCTGCTTCCTCCCTGGCTTCCGTCGTCAGGGTGACAACGAGCCCCCTTCTGGCTGAAGTGACCCACCGCTCTACATCAAAAGTAGCTAGTTCCAATTTTCACACAACTGGCATCGCGACTTGGGGGTGCAAAACACGCTTCGACCAGATCTTCACCCTGGGCATGTTCGTCATCGAAATGGCTGCTAGGGTGGTCTGGTCATGGCTGCTGCTCCTTAAAAGCAAACTATGAGCTGGTTGATTTCCTCGACGAGAGGAAGATCGACGTGGCGTTCATCGGAAACACCTGAAGCCCGAGGTGAGCGTATATATTCCGGACTTCCGTGTGTTGAGACTCGATCGCCAAACTCCAGAGGAGGTGTGGCCATCGCACTGAAGCTAAATCAATTGTCGTCTGCTATTGAGTTTCCAGCTCAAGTTCATCGAGGCCTGGGGTGTGGTTACTACATCGGGCATACTGACAACGCAAGCCAAGGAGATCGATGGGACGCGCGCCAAGGCAGTTCATCATCGCGACGATCTGAATGCAAGTCATCAAGCCTGGAGAAACTCAGGGCAATCGAACGGCATGATCTGGAGTAGCGATCTGAAAAGGCCATTACACCATCCTGAACCCGGACTCACCCACCCGTTTGAGCAGATCCGGGTATATTCGACGCTCGATGTTTATCACGATCAACCCACACCATGTCTCCAGAAGAACTATCATCAGTGAACTGGCACGGTTCCACAGTGCGTCGACAACACCATGGATTACGAGGTGCATTCGGGACGCCGGAAAGTATCGACCACCAGCTATGCACCATCGAAGAGCAATCTCGGTGGCCAGAGAGCAGCATGTCCGACGGCTCGGCAAGTAGCAACTCCTACACGGTGTGTTTGTCCGAAGGCTTATTTTCAAAAATCAACTCTAAAACACTCACTACACGAAAGTATAGGTTTTCCTCTTCACGTAAGTGCAATTTAAAATGTTTTATCGGGGTAATTTTTCCATACATTTTGGGGGGTTAAATCGCTATGATTTGAGATTTCTATGGAGTTTGCACAAAATATTGAAGAAATTAAAATTGTTCTAGATCCCCGATAGAACATTTAGTTACCACTATATGAAAGAGGAGGCATATCTTTCACGTGGTGTTGTTTCAGAATACTGATTTTTGAAAATAATGTTTCACCATAGACACACCGTGCCTAAACATCGATATATCTCACCAAAGATTTGATTCATGATGCAGATGTAACTCGCAGGCAGTTTCAGCGTACTGGACTGCCTGAGTTTAAACGCTGCAATCGAATCCAATATCCAGGCCAGGAGATTTTTCTGGATTCACTAACGTTGACACTGGCGCTTTGCTCCACTTGAGGTTCCGAAAGAAAATGATTCGGTGTCAAAGCTTCAGTTCCGCAGGTCCAACGTAGATATGTCAGAGGCCTCAATTTACAATATTCTCAACTTCAATACCAGCGTTTGGCTCCTCGTCGTTCAATTTTCCTGAATACGCATGTTTCATGGCTGACTAACAGACCGCACTAGCCTTTCCACATATGTGGAGCTCAGGAGAATGAAGCTCCACTTCGTCGTCCATTGGTGAACGTTGGCGACAGATCTATCGATTTGTTCCGTAAGACGTTCCACTCCCTGGAAGATCGTTCTTTTGTCGCTGAAGATTTCAATTGGTGATCCTCGGCGTCCAATGAATCGTCGTACACGGAGATGCACGCTTGAACAAGCTGTACAATTTCTGGGTGAACAGCTCGTACCGTGGAACACGTAAAGAGCGATCCACCGCTTTACGTTTGGCGCCCCACTTTTGTCGAATGGTCCAAAATAACCAGACCCACGCAGCTAAACGGGCGAACATTCGTTGCCAGACGAACTGGGTAGTGCAGCCCTGGAACTGGAGGTAGTGCAGGAGGTAGTGTGTTAATTCTGTTGCACCTACTTGGGCCATCCTTCCTCTGAAGTTGCAGAAATTCTGGCCCATTGAGACCACCGACTATCGTTGGTAAAGTGGACAACGACCCCACTTGGTAGCCTCATCAGCAGGGTTTTGGTCGCACCCACCGCCATTCGTTGACACTCGTGTATTCTAAGATCTCTCGTACTCGATGAGCTACGAAAGGCTTGTAGCGTCGTGGGTCTGACCTGATTCACGATCTTGCTGTTATTGAATCCGTCCAAGAAATCTCTTAGAAAACCAATATGATGGTTTTCTTGAACGAACTTGCAGCTCCATCCTAAGATTGACTTGGCAGGCGAAGCTACCTTAGATTTTCAGAAATTAAGCGCACTTAAAGGTTCCATCTCCCACAGCTGATCAATGTACGCCTACACGTGAGCGATCACTTGCGTCGACGAACAGTGAAGTTGTGCATTCTTGTACGTTCTTCGGTTGCTTGGGGAAATAACACCTCAGTATCTTCACGTTTGATATAAACTCTATCATTTTGGTCCAACGATTCCAACGTTCAAATACTTCATTGTCAACCGCTTCATTCCAGTCCATGCCGCTCGCCACAAATCCTGAATCAACACCTTCCCATGAACTATGAACAACGCGAGTAGGCCGAGGGTCGTTTCGTGAGACTCGTTTTATTGTCGAGGAAAATCTGACTTCTTCGCTAAGGCGGGTGGAAAAGCCCAATTCGTCCGAACTTGAAGTCCCAACATTCCGAGTACTAGATCCATTGGCTCACCATTTTCAGCATACGGTTTTTGTGTCACTTTCGCTACCAAAGCTGTCGAGGTAGTCATCGACGTAGTGACTCTTTAGTATCCCTTCAACAGCCCTAGGATATTGTTGGATGTGTTCGTATGCGTTCAAATTTTGACGTATTGCGCCGATGCGAGCGAGCATGTGCGCCGAACGTAGCAACGTTCATTAGATAGATTTCTACCGGCTCATTAGGTTTTCACTCCACAGAAACCTTAGTGAGTTTCTATCGGCTGGACGAATGCCTAACTGATGGAACATTTGCTCTATGTCAGCACTGACGGCCACAGGTATATGCGGAAACGGAACATCACAGCAGGCAAGAGTGTTAACAGGTCTGGCCCTATTAATGCACTATTCAGAGACACACCAAATACTTTTGCGGTCGCGTCCCATACAGGTGAACCTTTCCTGGTTTGTTTGGGTTTTAACTGCGCCAAACGGAAGGAACCAAACTTTTCTGGGATCAATTCGTCAGAAGTTGCCCGATGTGCATAACCCTTTTGATGTATTCTTGAATTTGATGGCTGATGTTCTTCGAAGACTGGGATTATGATCCATCTTTCGTAGGAGACACTGAGTGTCTTCGTAGCGCCATAGCATAGCTGTCAGAAACTCGACTTCCTCCTCCTTCCACAAAGACTGTTTCAGAAACTTCTGACCCGCTGTGGTTTCTCAAACTCTTGGACGTTTTTCTTCTGCGCCAAGCGTGCTTCCAATGGGCTCACTCCGTGGTCTTCCTGCGAAGAACTTTTAACAGTCTCGTGCAATTCGTCGTCGATCGACCCGTGAATGTTGACGCCCGTATACACCACCCTATCCGTGTTTTGACGGCGATTGGGCCGGATCCATCTCCTTCCTTCACCTTCAAGGAAACCAAGTTTAAGTTGACTACACTAACATCTCCGGTCTAACGTTGTAGTAGCTTTGAATTGGCAACTGTTTCAAATGAGCAAATCTTTTCTTGCCTCTTCTAACGCGAAAGATTGTGAAGGAATATTCAAATTTTACCGTGTGTGCGTCTATCAACTAGACTCTGTTCCGAATGATCCGGGAGCGAGACCAATGCGCACGACATCGTCAGGACAGGTAATATCCTCGTCCTGCTGTTCAACTTGTTCACCTCCAGCATGCCAGAACCTCAAGAAGGCGGCACTGTTCGCAGATGCCTCTATCGTCTACAGGGGATGATTCATACAAGCGCTCGTGGAAACTCCAACGAGGCCTGAATGTCTGACAGATTATTTCACCAGCTGGAAGATCTGTATCAACGCGTGAAGACCAGATCATCATCTTCCCCACTCGATGGCTAGGGATGGCTTGTTCCGGCTGAACACTAAAATCATCCTCAATGGCACGACGGTAGAATAGGCCAACGAGACTGACTACCTTGGCTTGACCCTCGACAGCAAACTTAGTTTTCGGCAACAGGTTGACAAGACGGTGACAGAAGTGTAACGTTTTGTTGAAACTGCTGTACCCGTTGATCAACCACCGGCCGTCTTTGTCCCTGAAAAGAAGCTTGCTGTCTACAAAACATCATCCTCCACGTGATCGAATACGGCATGCCGGACTAGGAAGCGGCTAAACCCATCATCTCAAACTCCAAAGAGTGCAGAACAAATTCCTGAGATGATCCTCAACACCCCTCCCAGGACACGAACTATCAGTACCGTCTGGCAAGATATTAAAATACTACAAGAACACTTTGGTGAGTGTAAAGATCGGTTTAGGGCTCGTTGATTATCTTCCAGACCAAACTGTGATTAGGGCGCTTGTTCCAATCTAGGTTATCAAATTATTATTGTAAATATTTGTGTAAATAGTAGTTAGGTTATCAAATTTTAAAAATTAACCGATGCTCTTTAAGGCTATTATGTCAAATTAGATAAACTTTTATAAATTAAAACAATTAAAATTGGAAATTAAACTAAAGTTGAAGGGCCAAAGGCCAACCACTTGGAATGCTATAAAAATAATGTGTACGACAAAAAATGGAAAATAAATTAACAAAAAAAATAAAAAGGCGATAATGGAATTACTTCATTAGATAAAACAAAGCTACTTTCGCCGCACGCGATCCATTTTGATCGTGATTCTGCAGAGAGTGGTTCCGTAGCATAAGAGACTGAAAAATGCAAGATGCTGAATTTGGTTATGAACTGTTAATGATTTAAAGCACGTTTTGTTGAAAAAGCCAACAAAAATAAATTCGACCAAGACAAATTTTCTTTATATAGTACAAAACATAATTGCTTGGTGTCTGTCTACGTCAGCGAAAGTGAACTTTGGCAAGATTCTTTGATTTTTTCTGTTAGTCATTGGAAATGAAATCGATTTTTTCAGTCCGCCAGAGGTACCAGTCAATTCCTCCGAGTTTCTCAAAATTTCCTCTGAAAGTTCTTCCGGAAGTTCCTCAGAAATTGGTCAGGAGTTTCTCTAGAACTTCCTCCAGGAATTTCTCGGGAAGTTCCTCAGGAATTCCTCAGCTGTTCCTATAGGTATTCCTCCGCTGGTTACTCAGGAATTCCTCAAAGTTCCCTCAGAAATTCCTTTGAGTTTTCAGGAAATCCTCCGAGTCCTCAGAAATTCCTTCAGAAGTCCTCTCAAAGTTTCTCAGGAAGTCCCTCAGAAATGCTTCGAAGAAATTCGTGGAGGAGTTTCAGACAACTCCTAAAGAGCTTCGAAAGAACCTCCGGGAAATTCTTGGGGGAACATCCGGAGTCCTGGACGGAAAATTCGAAGAACTTCGGAGGAACTCCTGGAGGAACTTCCGGAGGTATTCCTGGAGGAACTTCCAACCTGGAGAGAACTTCCGGAGGCATTCCTGGAGAACTCGGAGGAATTCCTGGAGGAACTTCCGGAGAATTCTGGAGACTTCGGAAGAATTTCTGGAGGAACTTCGGAGAATTCCTGGAGGAACTCGGAGGAATTCCTGGAGAACTTCAGAGGAACTTCGGAGGAACCTGGAGGAATCCTGGAAGAACTTCGGAGGAATTCCTGGAGAATTCCTGGAGGAACTTCGGAGGAATTCAGATCCGGAACTTCCAGATTTCTGGAGAACTTCCGGAGGAATTCCTGGAGAGAACTTCGGAGAATTCTGGAGAACCAGAGGAATTCCTGGAGGAACTTCCGGAGGAATTCCTGTGGAACTTCGGAGAAATTCCTGTGGAACTTCCGGAGAAATTCCTGTAGAACTTCCAGAGAAATTCTGTGACTCAGAATTCCTGAAGAACTTCGGAGAATTCCTGGAGAACTCGGAGGAATTCCTGGAGGAACTTCGAGGATCCTGGAGGAACTTCGGAGGAATTCCTGGAGAACTTCCGGAGGAATTCTGAGGAACTTCGGAGGAATTCCTGGAGGAACTCGGAGGAATTCCTGGAAGGAACTTCGGAGGAATTCCTGGAGGAACTCCGGAGGAATTCCTGGAGAATCTGGAGGAACTTCGGAGGAATTCCTGGAGGAACTTTCGGAGGAATTCCTGGAGACTCGGATGAATTCCTGGAGAAACTTCAGTAATTCCTGGAGGAACTTCCACTGATCCTGGAGGAGTTTCTGGAGGGTCGTTCAGAGGTATTTCTGGAGAATTCGGGAAACTTTCGGAAGAATTTCTGAAGGAACTTTTGGAGGAATTCTTGAAGGGGCTTCGGAGGATCTCTGGAGTGACTTCCAGAACTTTCAGAGGTTTTAGGACGAACTTCCGGAATTCCACTTCCAGATGAATTTTGAAGGGACTACCGGAGAAATTCCTGGATAGACTTCGAGAATTTCAGAGGATTCCGGAGAAATCTCTTGAGGGACTTCGGAGAATTTATGGAGAAACTTTCAAAGGAATTTCTGGAGGAACTTCCAGAGAAATTCTTTCGTAGGAATTTTTGGAGGAATTTTCAGATGAATTTCTGGGAAAAATATGAAGGAATGTCTGAAATATTGCTCTAATGCATTTCTGAAAGAATTCGTAATGGAATGCATACAAGAGTTCAAGGAGGAATACCTGTAAGAATTATAATAATTCTTTGAAGAATTTCAGTTGATTTTGAAGAACTACTTAGATAAATAATTAATGGGTGATTTTTCGAACATGCAAATGTTCATCAAAAGGCCATAATATTTCCATTTAAAACAAATTCTCCTGAGATTACTGAAAAAAAGCCCTAAGGAATTTAAATATAATGCAAATGTAAATAAATAAAAATTCCTGTAAAACTGATTTCAGATCGCATTCTTTATTAAATGCACAAACAGTTTCGTTTTTACTCCTGGTTTGTATTTCCTTCGGCTTGTTTATTCCACTCATATGGTCTTGACAGTTGATGCAGTTGTATTGGTGAACCTGGTGCGAAACGTGAAACAACACAGTGCGAACCCGACGCCTTGGGTTGGAACTGGTCGAACCTAGTTAACCTGGTGAACAAAAACGTTTTGACAGCAGTTATGTTGGAACTGGTTCCAACCTGGGTTGAAACTTTTAAAAACGAATTTGACATTAGTTAGTGAAAGACGCCAAATCGGCGGTCGAAGTGTGGAAGAAACTGAAGAAGTACCAAGAAAGGCTACGGTTGCGTCGCGAGTGTCGCTTCTGAAGAAGCTGAGAGATTTAGTAGTTTAAACTACGGAGAAGGTGCGGATATGGAAAGCGCACCTGTTCGCCATCGAAGAGCTGTTCGATAGGTAACGTCTTCTTCTTCTTATTGGCATACCATCCCACACTGGGACAGAGCCGCCTCACAGGTTGTGTTCATTCCACTTATTAACTGCGAGGTTTCTAAGCCAGTTACCATTTTGCATTCGTATATCATGGGGCAACACGATGTACTTTATGCCCAGTCAATCAAAATTGCCTAGACCGGCACCGGAATCGAACCCAGCTACCCTCAGCATGGTCTTGCTTGTAGCCGCGCGTCTTACCGCACGCTAAGGAGGTGATAGTAAGTGTGGGTCAAAAGATCAAAAGTTCGCTTCAGGTCGATGATCTACGGTTGCCAGTCTCATACTACACTTCGGACAACGAAGCGGTGAAGACGAAGCAGGAAGAGAATGGTTAGGAGAAGTGCTGAAACGACTATAGTATATTGACTTTTGTATGTAAACTCCCTCCTTGCAAAGCAAGACCATGCTGAATTGGCTGGGTTCGATTCCAGGGCCAGGTCTGAGGCAATTTCAGTTGAAATTGTCTCGACTTCCCTGGCATAAAAACCGTATCATCGGTAGCCTCTTGATATACGAATGCAAAAATGGTAACCCTTAGAAACCTCGCGGTTAATGCTGTGGGATATAAAAAGTGAGGAATACTTAGTGGAATGCCAAAGAAAGAAGTGTAAAATGACTTTGTGTTAACTATAAGTGGTAAGTAAACCAAGTGAGGCAATACGTAACTAG